>NC_136487.1:133090182-133147682 GCF_053919585.1 Euprymna scolopes | reverse complement strand
AAGATTAAACTTTCAATCTCCGGAAATTTAATTTTTACAACTGACTTTTTTCAAGTATTTACTTTGCCACGTATCTTTACGGGTGTGCCAGAAAGATTCCCGGGTTCGAAAAGTTATACATGAAAAAGGTAGGATGGTCCATTGACAAAAAAGTTGTGCAAATAACACGCCGGGAAGGAAGAGCATTCCGAATTATCTATATACTACGAACATTGTAAGTTATTAGAAATAACTTTCTTGTTTGTGATTTCATAATTTTGCACGAATATTTTTCGGTATTTTTGGGATAGTAAGGCAAATAGAGGACATTCATATAAGGAATATGAATGCACAAAGATACAATAGGTAGCAAAGGTAGTTGATATATTAGTTTTTTTTCGTATTTTTCAAGAGATATTATTTATATAAAGATAAAATGCAAATGAAGATATACTGAAGTGACACATATTTATTAACCAAAAATCAAATTAAGGACAATTATTTAACACACTGTTAAATTTCATTTAAGCAGTCATTAAATCTTGTTACAATATTTCAACGAATCAGAAATCATATTCTTAAGGAGTTATTCCATCTCGCTGCCATATTTCAACCAATCAGAAGGCACCTCAGGGTTCCGGTTCCTTACAGGCCACTTGATAACAGCTTTCAGACACTTAGAATGTTGCCTCTTTCATTACTATTTTAAAATGGTTAAAACAAAGTAGTTGACAAGAGAAATGCGCCGGGAAATCATAGCAAGATGTACAGATAGAAAATGGTAAAGATAAACTTCTTCAGAATAAAATTTGATGGGAAGTACAATTGGAGCTGCCGTGAGAATGTGGAAAACAACGGGTGTTAATACTAAAAGTCTTCTAAAAAGTGGTTGGTCACATAAACTAAATGATATTACTCTTGTTACATAGCTCGTAATGTGAAGAAAGAACCATTTCTGACTCGTTCAGAAATTCAGAAGGTTTTACACACAGAAGGTATTGAAGTAAGTAAGGACCCACTCAAGAAATCATTGAATAGTACAGGGCTGTATTTTAGATCACCGGGAAAGCCTATATTATTGAGTCCTAGATATGTAACAGGTTGTTTGAAATGTGTTTATAAATATCAATGATAATCGGATGACTTCTGAGACAAAGTTATTTGGTCAGATGAAACAAAAATGCGCTTTTCGGAAGAAACATGCGTACTCGGTCATGGAGTAAAAGGAGCACAGAATTTAAACCATGTAATACTACTCCCACTGTAAAGTTTGGAGGTATAATGTGATAATTTGGGGCTTATTTTTCTACAAATGGAGTTTAAAAGGAAGAAAAATGAATGCAACAAAATACAGTAACATCTGTTCAAGAGTGCCCCGGATTTAGGATTGGACATAAACTTTATCTTCCAGCAAGACACGGATTCAAAGCACAAGGCTAAAATAAATTTTAAATGGCTTAAAGATAATGGGACTGATGTTCTACAGCTACCTAGCCACTCACCCGAACTAAATCCCACCGAAAGAATATCAAGTAATTTTAGACATTTTGCGAAGAAGAATGGCTGAAACTACCAGCAAATGTTTGTAAGGAAATAGTAAGCAGTTATGGAAAGCGTTTGGAGGCTGTCAGACAGAGCAGAGAATATACAACTAAATATTAATTAATATTTAAATAATTTTGGAAAATGAGATTGTTTGGGGCTGATTTTCTTTTAATGAAGTTGAAGGAATGGAAATCATAGAAAGGGAAATGAACGTAACAATATACATATATGAGATTTTGTCCACACATCTGTCAAAGAATGCCGCAGATTTGGAGGGGTCCGTCACTTTATCTTCCAGCAAGAAAATAATCTCAAGCACAAGTCTAAAATAACTATGAAATCGTTTAGGATAATAGGATACACTGGCTCAGCCAGTCATCTGATCTAAATTCCATCGAAAATCTTTGTAAACTATTGCAAGAGATTCCAATAAGATCAAAGAATCGGAAGTTTACGAAGAAGTAGCGCTGAAACAGTTAGAAATAGTTTGTAAGGAACTACTAGGTAGTTCTATAAAGTGTTTCGATGTAGTAAGGTAGAAAATAGGATATACAACTAGACATAATTAAATGCATTTAATACTTTTGCATATGGGTAATTTGACTTTTTTTTGTTAATAAATATTTATCAAATAAGGTATATCTTTATTTCCCTCTTATTTCTTGATAGATAATATCTGTTCAAAGAGTAAGTGTAAATTTCATTTAAATTAATTTGATATTTTTTAATTAATACGAACAAACTAATGTGACAAATACTTTTTGCTACACACTGTATGTAAGTGTTCGCCCAAAAAAGATATTTATTTGGGGTTTTAACTTTTTGAATTATTCAGACTACTCTTCTCATCTTAGATGGTATTCTCACAACTTTTCGACTGATATAAACATTCTTTTTCGAGTTCGTCTTGTCGAACACGGAAACGTGTGCAAAATGTCCAACTAAATCCTTTTCTTTAATAAAGAAGTGATTTATTTTCATTAATTTCGCCATGCTGCTTGACATAACGGACGTATGCTAAGTGACAATCAGCTACAATTTATCATGTTCCATGTGTTGGGGTTTATTTCTCAGTTTAAAAGAAACTAAAAATACAATTACAAATTTACTTAAGATATCTACACGGGTAGTTCATACGAAATGAGAGCAAGTTACCTTTATTGAATAAATAATATTCTCCTCCCGAAATTCAAATCTATTCGAGTTCGATATAAAGATTCTCGAGTTTGACGAGATACGATTGGCTAAGCTCGTACGTTACATCGGCTGAAAACTTGTGCGAACAACTTCATAGCTAAGAGAAATACTACGAACAGTCGAATTAATTCAAACAATTTATCAAAATTCGAAAACGCATTTTTAGTTTACTAATAATTGTATGTTCATTTATTGTAAATTTCAAAACTCGTATAGAGCGTAATGTTTTTTCGAAATTGTTAGAGTTTTAGATATTAACGTTGAACCAAATATTCTATTTTATATATTGTTGTAACATGGAGATGAAAGAACCTACCGGACGCCAAATATTCAACCTCTAACTCAGCTATTCAAACGGAGGGATCTTTTTATGAGATTCTGACCGTCCCTTTTAGTGCAATTGTCTGACTCTATCTTGTTCTTTATTCACTCGAAGTATTGGCCAGGTAATTTAGAAATTCTATTTCATGAGTCTGGTTGCCCTACAAATCCTGGAATATATACCTATTAATTTTATAGTGGATACACTAGCCCTCAGGAATTCAACAAGCGAAATAATATTAGTGAACCAAGAGTTGTGGCTTTTGTTACACTAGTAGCTTTCTTTTTTACTCGAACACGCTGGCTTTGGAATTCCCTTCGTGCTGATTGTTTATTCTAAGTAAAAAGTACAAAAAAATGCATTATTGTTTCTAAATACCGTCAATCAATTTACAGTTGGAAGTGCTAAACTTCCCTTGCGCTCGGTGATCTAACAAGGGCTTACATGTAAAAATAATAATTACAACACTACGCACATAACTTTGATAGACGAAAAACCTATGTAAACTTATGTAACAATTGGTAAAATGCCATGAAAACTCTAATGAAACAGATAATTTACTGACTTCCGATTTTAGAATAAAGCCTAATAGTACACAAAAATATGGTATATGAACATAAACACTGATAGAACGTCTAAACTAACATCTGCATTATAACTCTCACCTGTCTGATTAAATGTATGTATGTATGTATGTTTGTATGTATATATGTATGCCTAAAACTTTCGACAGAGGCGACGGATTTTAAGGAAATAGGTAAAAGTTTTACTCTCGACCCTTTGAACGACAAATATCGAAGGAATGGCTGAAAACATTAATTTATTCACTAACAACTCGGCACCTTTCTACAAGGAGGCGTCTCTTTTTCCGCCGATATTTTCGAAAGTCATACCCTCTTCTCGATTGACTAGCCTTAATTTAAATCTTCGTCACTTCCGGCGATAGACGCAACGGCAGATATGTTACGTTTTTTTTTTCATGTTCTATTCCTCCATCGCGTTCGAGCTGGCCTGGATACTACCACTTTTTTTTTTTTTTTTTTTGCTCAACACACACCTCCTAACCTCTGAGCAACGTCGGGTACTCAGGGTAGTACAAAATACAATATATTTAAAATTAAACGTGCCATGAACGAGTGAAATGTTAATTCGAACTTAAGCATAACAGCTGAAAGGTAGCTATAACCATTGATAGAATTTCTAGGACGCATTTTCTGCATTCAGTAACGATACTACTATTTAATTGGAAAAGCGACTTAGCACGAAAAGTTAGATTGAGGTACTTAAAATTTTTGAGACTATCCTGTGTCCAACTATAATTTTCTTAACGACCGACTATGTTTCTACACCTATACAGCTGAGGAGACATCGCAACATATAATAGGGAGTCTAATATACATCTGCCTTTTATCGTGAGTAATTATAATAAATGCTATTTAAACTTTTAACTATTATTCTCGATTTGGCTTTTTGGTAGCGGTTTTACACGAGTACATATTAAACAAACATAAAATACCATTGGAAATACTATTTCGAACTTGAACTGAGAGAAAGTCAGTTTGTATCAGACGGTGTTTTCTGGCCTTATCACTTATAGTAAATTTCAGCATTGTCTATATAAAGCTGGAAAGGATAATCCGTATAGCTTAAAGCATTTTATTTGTTTTTTCCTAATCCCGAGTTTTTAATTGATTCTTATTTATTTTTAATTAATTATTTTTAAAAATTTTAAATTCCCAAGAGTTGAATAAAATCACATTAAAAAAGGTGTAGGTATTAATGGGGGGGATTAGCATGAACAGAATAGGTTATAAATATTCTATGCCACTTTTGCAAATTTTATGACACTTTTAACAAAGAAAATATATCTTACAAATTACAGCATGGCGTATCTTAAACTTATTTCGTTCTTAAATAGAACTGAATAGCTTGAATTACTTCTCCGACACGTTGATTCTAACTCCTTTCACTAGGAAGAAAGTGTAGTACATTCTATGATGCTACTTGTCAGCATTTATTTTTGTCGGTTTGTTATAACGCATATAAACCCTTTTAATTTTCGGAATACAATCATTTTCGAATGAAATGGTTTATGTTTTAAGTTCTGTATATAATCACATGCTTATACGGTTTTGTTAAGTTGTTTTGTTTTACGATACTTTTCAACACTTTTCGGATTAATTAATGACGAATCAAGTAATTTCGGAAAACAGTTTGCAAGTTTCAAGTAGTTAAATCTTAAAATATTTATGTAATATTATTATTAAATTTATTATTGTTTAGTTTGGTTGTTTTGTAAAAGAATACTTGTTTTGCCCTTTACTTTACATAAAATGATTCGCTTTTCTTTCAAAAGCAGTATGTAAAATAGTACAATACCATCAATGTTTAGTGCGTTTTAGACTATGAAAACTGTATCTACGGATAGATATATCTGATAAAATCAACATGATTTTTTTTTAAATTTGAGCAGAACCTTTGGAATTGAAGAGACATTAAGACATTTCTCATATCTAAGTCGTTTCAGGTATGGAACAGATTAAAGAAAAAAATCTGGTATAGGGATACTACTTCAGAACTAAAATGAACCTTAAGCGATTAACTGTGTTCACCAAAGTACAGATAAAAGATCCACATAATGAAGAAGCCGCTTAATGCAATACGTGGACTTGAATAGGGAGTGTGATAAATGTCAGCTATTTTATTGTCCATTCGATTTACTGCAATTAAAAAAAATAATGCATACATTATATGCTATTTTCTCAAATAGACGACAGCGCAAATTAGGATATGATACTCTGAATATACGAGCGAGTTTGATGTTCGACCATCGCGTGCGAAGATGATTTTGATCAGGCAATTTTTTGTGGGTTCGAAGATGGCTTGTTAAACCGATTCACGCGCTGCAAGCAAAGGTGAGATAATGCTTTATTAGGAGGTGCTGACTGCTCTGTTTTTTTTTTGTTCTTTCTAATGCCTCTTTTTACTTTGCGTGCTTCATTGCGCGCACATTAAGCAACAGTAGTCAGTTTGCGGCACGCCAGAAACATCTGTCTTGGCTTAGTTCGCCCATGAGTTAGAATACACACCAAACAGCTTAGCGAGGACGTCCAGATTGTCCATGAACCGTTTTCGCTGTCCGCCTGTGGGTTGTTTTCATTTGGGCGGTTCAGGATAAAGGTACACTTAAAATAGTTTAAACGCCTGCATTACAATATAATTAAATCGATTGTTCCTCTCTGTATTTGATTTTCTCAATATAATCTTACACGATGATAGGTTACCATGCGACAGATGATTAAAAATTAATTAGTATGCGAGGCAATTCAAGATCCCTCTGAAATGGCGTTCACGCGAGAAAGAAGTCACCTCTTGATGCAGTAAATAACACTTAGCTGAATAGTCTAGATAAATCCTGCTCCTGAAATACTGCAATACAAAAATGGATACAATAATAATAAACCAGTACATCGTTTTGCAGTGTATTGTGGAGAGGATAATTAGTGTTCTAAAACTACTAAGATAATGCTGACTTTATTTGATCATTGGATTTTGGAGAGTAAACCTAATAAAAATTTTAAATAAAAACCTATTATATAGGCTGTTTTTAGAAACCGCAAATTTTAATTTCAAAACTATTTATTTTAATTGCAGATTTAGCAAATATCAGTTACTTTAAGTTCAGCTTAGTTTACGACTAACACCCGAACAGCATTTTCAAATTCCAAATAAATCGACTAATACATTTATAGAAACATTTGATAAACAAATAATTCCACGAAATTGATATTTAATCGTACGATTAAACGCAATTACAATATCTTTAGGTCAATATGTACAGTCCGATGTCTACCTCATTTAACTGGTCCTGGATATGACCTTAAACTATATCCGATGGTGAGGCCCTAGCTTGCGGGCCTGGGGAGTGTGGGGCCACCCTTTAATTGGCATTGCTCCCAGGTCCGCTCTGACCCGGAGTGGTAGTACCTGTTAGGGTCCCAACTATGGTTAAATAGAAACTGACTAGAAAAAAACCCAAATATATTCTATTGAAAACATTTTCTTCAAAATCACCGGATTCGGCATTAAATAACCTGAAAAGGGTTGATATGCCGTAAAACAAAAACAACCAACCAACCTCATTAAACTAGCAGAAGAACACGATAATGTTCTAGATATTTATAGTATAATTATCTATTGAGGGAGTGGAATCCTTTCTAGGTGTGTATTATTTTCACACTGGGCAACATCGGGCAAACCGTACGATCGATAATAAACGGAAAACATACATCATCAGGTATTGGCACGACATTTTGGATTAAAATTTTGCTCTAATGCTTCTTTATTAGTTCTGTCTTTTTTTTACAGTGTACCAATCGTGTCAACCTTTTTATACATGGAGAATACGTCCTACTATGTTTACATCTGCTTTTCTGATACCGGTCCATTTTTACAAGAAAAAGAATAGCGAAATTTGTTAGTATTTATTGTTGCTTCAAAATTATATTGATAGTTTAAAACAAAATTGTTCACTATTTCATTACTATATAAAAAAACAGAAAATTCGATATACAAATATCGTTTTTTAACTAAGATATTAGGCTTCAAATATTCCGATTTCGGTACATATGATGCCTATTTTGATGTTATTTTATTCCGGACTCAGATTTATTACTAACTGGAATAAATGTCATCATGTGAATCCTGATTATTTTAAGTGCATCTTGTTTTGATTCGAAAAATTAGCACGGGAAGCTTCTTTTTATTCACGGCAGTTTTCATTCCGTGATTTTATTTTCACGGTCAAAATTCAAATTTTTAATGTTTATTAAGCCTTAAACGCGACAAAATGATAGTAAAACAGTGTGATATTCACTGTCGAAGTTAAAATTTTTAACATAAGTTAAGCATTAAACACGGCCTTATAATATTTCAACAATTCAATATTCCCCCCACACGAAGCAAGTTCCAAGCAAGAACTGATAAACCTTTAGCATATAAATATTTCTTGCTAACACCGTCTCGAATTATGATGATCTGCATTCTTCGGGCTTTAGTTCACAGGAAAATAGTACATGTTATAAATTCTGCAATTAATGACATGCAGTTTTTTTTGTAATATTTAGAAAATTAATACTTTCACTTGGCACAAGTTATACTATGTAACCGACGAGAAATATAAATGCAAGGTGGAAGCAACTATTAAATTTCAAATATATATTTAATCTTGCAGAAAAAATATTAAATTCTACTGTGCATAGCAATTGCAGTTCGATTTAGTTTGACACGGATTCTTACATTGCCCGCAACCCAGTCTCTACGTCTGAACATATAAGTAATTTACTTTAAAAGAAAAACAGTATACACATCGAGTGAATTAAATTACAATGATTTCTACAAAATAAAATTTCTGAAATATCATCGTCTCTCTCTCTCTCACTCTCTCTCTCTCTCTCTCTCTGATAATTCTCATTTCAATTTGTTTGGTCATAGGTCGATAGATAAATTGAATCCTTTCGGGATTCTTTCAAACGTGTGTAATACACTAAATATTTTTTTTTATCTAACATCGAAAGATATTTCACGAATATACTTAAACCGAATTTAAACAATGTTTTGTAGTTTGTGAGTTTACATTAAAATTGGCACCACTCTTAAATTATTATCTGATTGGAACTTAAACCTAAATTTGGCAATGTTTTTGTAGTCTATGATTTTACATTAAAATTGCCACCACTCTTAAATTAAGCAATCGTAAGGCACACTATGGTCTACCAGACGTTGTGTACAAGTAGTTCGAACGTGCGCAATAAGTAATTGTACCACAATGAATTAAAAACGCCACATAAATATGTTGTTATTTGAATGCGAATGAAAGAGTAAACATATGTGCTGATTCTTCCATTGAACCTAACAATTCTGTAAATATAGTTAAAGTATACCGCAACAAATTTAATAAGCCATATACGCAAATACCACTGTTGTTATAATGAGTACTGTAGAATAATAGTATGTGCTGATTTTGCTATTGAATAAAACAATTGTTTAAACGCATACTAGAAAATCTTTACTATGATATTATCAGGAAATTTACTCGTTGAATTAGTTAAGCAAACATTGATATTTCGGATGCTTTCTTTGCAACTGAATGCCCCCCCCCCCAAAATTCTGACAGTCGACACACGCACAAGAAATCATGATTCAACTGCATCTCATTCCAGTTACACCCTATTTAAATAAACATTTGATGCAATTATATTATATTAATACAGTGTGTGTGAGATAGAGAGAGGCAGAGAAATATTGATAAAGAGGTAAAATCAATTTGAATGAAATGTATTGTTTTAGTTTTAGTTTATCAATAAATAATTTTAGATATTTCACGCCTATCATTTTCTATAATTAATGCGGTACATTAAAATATTTTTACTATGGAATGAAATGATAGTTTGTTGCGATTGGGTATAATTTCTAACTCTGTTTATTATCAAGGAACCTATAAATTAAATTAGACACTAAAGATAAATATACAACATAAATCGTTTCGTATAATGTGGATAAAATAAGATAGGATCAACCAGGAAACAAGTTAACATTCGAAATTGCATTTAGACGTGTATAAATTATGGTATAAATTGTGAAAACAGAAGTTTATTCGTGAAAATTGAAATATGAGGCAAAAACTAAATTTTTTGTAAAACAAAAGGTCTCGGTGAAACAACTCTAAAAAGTAATACCAAAAGTAATATAAAACACAGTCTAAAATCACTTTGAAGCTTATTAATCTCTCGTAATTCATCTCTTTGGTGGGCAGTCCGAGACAGCATTTGATAAGTCAACTTGCATGTTTTTAAATTAAATCTCTTCAGATTAAAAAAAAAGGATTCAATAAAGGGTTCAGTAGTATTATTAGTTCACTTCATATATTATGACAGTGTATATGCTAAGGGAACATCGAGACAAGTTAACTGTTTTCAAGGTGCCGTCTAGCGTAATACGTAGGGCTGTAACAACAGAATATTCTTTTCATTCTTTTGACTCTTGAGTATATATCCGACACAGTAAAATACAGTCAATCAACACAGAACCATATCAGTCTATATAAAAGCATATAAGATATTAACGGATATATACAAAAGAGTCCAAACAATCAAAATAATATACTATTTTCACAGGCCTAATAATTAAATTATAAATAAGTTCGTGCATAACGTTCCGGTCGTTTCTCTATTTTAGAAATGTGCTTTCTCGTCCCATAGGGAAAGCAATAGCTCCTTAGCTCGAATTGTCTTTCGGTGTCCGTTTAGTTGAAATAGAATACCAGCGTTGTTTCTATTTTTATTCATAGAAAAGTTAAAGCGATACGAAGACGAGAGTGGTATCACTTAATCGAGCGACCTTTTGTGTTCCACAATTTATTACTAAAAATATTCACCTGTATTTTCAATGAACTTTTTTTAGTGATGAATGATGACTTTGCATGGCCATCCGGGGTGTGCTTGATTATACGATCATCTTCCAAGATGAAGGCCTCCTTATTTTTATGTATTTCAATGGTTGAAGAGCTATGAAAACGTGTGTATTTCCATAACATGTTGCTAATTTTTTAACCCCTAAAATTTATTTTAAGCATAGTCACTAAACTTTTCAATGTACTAATGCTAGCGATAAACAATGGTTACGCAGGTATATCCAGGGAACAGTTTCTTATACGAGAGGAATCGCAAAACTAGAGATTCCTAATTTTAATTTAAAACGTTAAAAGATTACGAAGACGGAAGAGGTGCTATTTAAATTAACACTATTTTTTTGCTTTAGAATATATTTATTGAAGCGTAACTACCATTCTCTGTGCAGTTTTGTCCATGGAATTCAATGACGCATCTCTACTTCTGATGCACGTCACTTCCAGGAGTTCATATCTTAGAGTCACACACAGCGTCAGTATCTTTAACAGAGAAATGAAAACTCCAACTTTATTAATGCACATAGTCATTGTAACAATGCAAATTGAGACCCCCCTCTGACCTATTTGTACAGAATTTAAAAATAGAAAGCATTACTTTTGAACGCCTCTCATAATTCATTTCCTAGCTATTTACATGTAAAATTCAAATTCGCCCTATAAGTTTACATTCTGTAAACGTTCATAAAATCTACTCGTATTTCTGCTTGAATTCTTTTACGTAAATTTAAATTTAACTTTACAAAACAGCATATACATATTATCATAAAAGAAAGCGAACACCAGTTTATTAATCAGTTAAATATTTTGTAAAGAAATAAATAATTAGCAATAAAATAGTGATGTTGTTAGTAATTATTATAGTAATTACATTTTCACTATTATATTATAAATGGTTGTTTTTATAGCTCTTCCATTGGATCCAATTTCTCAGATCTCTATCAATCCTCTAAGTGAAATCCGCCGTTAAATCTATGCAGTAGGAATGTCGAAAGTGTAATGCTATTTTTGCTTGTTTGGAGTTTAGTAGATGCTTGTCATTCGCTTGAAATTCACTTTTCGTACGTTGCTCACAAATACTTACATTTTTACCAGTTAGTCCCACCGTGCAATAGATGTAGCATTTTATTCATGTCTGTTTTTATTTTTACTGTCTGTAACTTCGACACTTTACGGGTGTTTTCTCTTTTGTTACTGAATTAACACACTTACTATGACTTATCATTAGGATTAACATCTTTGAGTTTTGATGGATTTTAGAAAAATGGTGATCACTGATAAATAAGTTGATCATCAAGCATAAATACAAGTTGAATATCGAGGTTTGCCGATAAGCTATTATGTTTATCTAAAGACTTTTAGGAATTCTTATGCTTTTTGTTTCAGAAAACTACTACTGCGATATAGAAAGGTACAGGGCATCTGCAACACAATGTGTGGCAATTAATATCAAATATTGATGTAAAACTTGGAGTACTGCTGTGTAAGTTCGCAGTGAATTCCGTTCTCGAACAAAGTGGAGGCTTAACATGCATAACAATTTTGTGAAGTATCTACTAATTTATTTTACGTGTAAGAGCAAACAGTTAATAAAACATGTTAAAAAACACTTTGGAATGAGTTAAAACAAAATTAATCTGAAAAGGAAACGCTAGATAGGTGGATAGACTTAATCCGCGGAGTTTCGAAGAAATACGTTCCTTCTCATCGGAGGGTAAGAATTAGCAAAATGCGGGATCGGATTTTGCATGCAAAAGTATTTGATGAAACAACAAGTAAGTCAAATATCTTGCTTGATAACAAAAAGTGAAGCAGAGGAAATATGGTGAAGAAAAAGGTGATTACACATGAAGGATAGTCTGGTGGAAAATAAATAATCCAGTGACGGTAAAATCCAAATATATAACTTCAAGATAGTTAATTATATATATATATATATATATATATATATATATATATATATATATATATATATATAGTGTGGGCCAAAATCACGGACCAAAGAATTAAATGATGTGAAACTGTAAAATCTGCGGGTCAAAATATATTTTCTTTTCTTTGGGTATAAAATACATCTTTTATATAGTAATACACTTTTTTTGTATTTATCAGTTGCTATAACTGTCAAATTTAATTTCAATCAAAGTTTTTTTTTAGTTATGATTTGCCTTAAAAAAATTAATTTTTTTTTCAGGCATGCCTTTAACAATTGACGAACGAGTTGAACTGGTGTTCATGTCTGGTGCCGATGGCGCCACTTATCGATCTGTTGCTTAGAAGTTTAATCGAAGTTATCCTGATCGTGAGCCCATCTCTCACACAACAGTAGGGCCTGTGATATTGAAATTTCGTGAAACAGGTAGTGTCATAGACAAACCAAGAAGTTGTCCTCCAAGAGTATCTGACGAAATACGAAAACGCGTCATCGAAAAAGTTGAGAACACTCCAATGAAATTATTGCGACGATCGTCTAGTAAGCTCGGTGTCCCAAGAAGCACCATGAGACGTATCATAAAAGCCGAAAGTTTTCATCCCTACAAACTGCAACGATTGAACAAGCTATACGAAGAAGATCCAGATCGACTTCAGATGGTTACTTGGTTTAAAGTTAGTCTGATTAAGAATCCAAATTTTGTGAACTATGATGTTTTGTTCAGCGATGAAACCAACTTCTTTGTGAACGGCGAACTTAATAAACCAAACTGTCGTTATTATTCACGCGAAAACCCTCATTGGATGGATCCTACTAAAGAGCACTCATGTCCAAAAGTGGTAGCGTGGTGCAGAGTCATGTTTTGACCCCATTCTTTTTCAAGGAGACGGTAACCGGTGAGGTATATTTAAAAATGCTACAAAATGATCTCATGCCACAGCTGGAGTGCATCGGTGACGGAAAACCTCTTTGGTTTATCTAAGAGGGTGCCTCGCTCATTATGCGACGATTGTGAGAAATTGGCTGAGTGGTAATTTTGAAAATTGGATTGGACAAAGAGGCACCGTAGAATGGGCGCTAAAGCCCCCTGACTTAACCCCAATGACTTTTTCTTTTTGGGACCACCTCAAACAAATAGAATTGCAGATATCGACCATCTTCGCCAGCAGATAATTCGTGGCTGCCATCATATAAATGGAAACAGCGAGTTACTTGGCAAAATTCATGAAAATTTTGAACATCGACTGGAATTGTGCATCAACGCAAATGGCGCGCATTTTGAGCATTTGTGACTGTATCAGCACGTACAATGTGTTTTTCAGTGTATTGGTTAAATTTGGTTTTAATAAATAACTTTTATTACTATCATAATTCAAATCCTTTGGTGCGCGACTTATGACCCACACTATATATATATATATATATATATATATATATATATATATATATATATATATATATATATATATATATATATATATATATATGAAAATTCATTTGGGGGTAAAAATTTAGGAATATTATGATTTTTAAAAAATTCTCATTAATATGGCGGAGGATAGAAAAAACTAAATAAATTAAAAAAAATAAAAAAAATAAGCGTGGAAAAATTACATAGAGATCAAATCCCAGGACTTAATTTGATTTCTATGAAATTTTTCCTCGACTTTTTTTTTCATTTTTTTCTCTCCTGCTATGTTCATGATAATGATTTTAATCGCAATTTTCTTCAACTTAGCTCTGTTGAGCGATGAACGAAACTGGTTAGCTAGACTTTATTTTCATCTTTTTATTCATGTTAATTGGTCTCTCGCTCTCTCTCTCTCTCTCTCTCTCTCTCTCTCTATATATATATATATATATATATATGTGTATATATATAGAGAGAGAGAAAGAGAGAGACAGAGACAAAGACAGAGACAGATAGAGATTCACGCGTTTACATGAAATGTGATTAGTCACTGATGTTTCTATTTTCCGTGTTTTGTTACTAGTGTTTTACAGAATAAATAAAAGAAAATATTTAAAGTTATTTTTTGAATGGATTCCCTCTTACGACAAAATTGTATTCTCTCTAACTGAATGATTCTTAATCTTCCTCGAGTTTCATGGCTCCTTAAGTTACAAGAATCTCTTAGCTGACAACATATTGCCTGCACGTCTGATTTATTGCACACGCGATTGTCAGTGATTTTATTTTTATTTTCCGATTGTTAAATTCTCAAAATATAATCGAAAATCGATTGATTGAAAGAGAAATTGATAGTTTATTTCACTACGTTTATGTTAACCACGAAACTCGTTAGATTAATTCAAACAGGAGAGAAAGACTGAAAACTAGAAATAATATGTCAAACTTAAATGTTACAGACGGATGTGCAGATCACACACAAATACGACAACGAATCTCAAAGTCAATACGTAAGTTTGACGCACGACCAAATGGAGAGAGACAATTATATAAAAGAGTGTGCGGATCTCAAAATTTTATTTCACACTTTAGTCTGACAGACGAACACACAGGGAGCACATATATAAATGTGTGAATTGATATCATCTATTAATTCAAAGGCAATTGTGACAGACAAACTAGTGATCAGAGCTCATCTGACAAATGCATGGGCAAATCTAAAAAAGATTATTTAAAACCACGGTGTACTAGTTATAAGCTATTGTTGTTGCTGTTGTTGTTGTCGTTTCAATGCTAGGTAAAACGTGAACAAATTCTGATTGCCAGAGTTCTCGGTCGGACATTGCAGCAACCAGCTCAGTTTTTGCCAGACCGAGTCCCTATTCAATAATGGATTTCAGTGTTACACATGGACGTCCAACTCTCCTCTTTTCGTTTGGAGTCCAAAGTAGAAGCTTTCCTGTCAGTTTCTCATGGCGACTGATATTATCGGCAAGTGCTAGGCGTCTCTGTCTCCCAATATTGAAAACCCGAGGGAACCATACAATAACTTGTCTGTTGGGAGACTTTTCCTGGATATGTTCTGGACTGGTCGAAGCATTCTTGTATATTTACTTTTGAGATGTTTCCGGCGTCATACGCATAGCGTCCATGATTCTGAGCCGTACAGAAGGATTTACTCTGTGTAGGATTTGAAAACCTTGGGAAAAAACGTGATTAAAACTGGGGAGGGGTAATATTTTTTTTTTTCGTCAAGATTTTCTTTAAAGAATATTTACTACTAAAAAGGGTGGTCATCGTAGTATACAAATGCGTGGGTACAGCTCGAATTGCTAGTTCATATGTATATTTGATGGGGTAATTGACAGCGCCTATGTATATAAATATCTGGAGAAATACGAAAATGTTGCTGTAACTTTAAGCGTGACATACGAAACGCTAAATTAATTAACAGATATTCGACTTTGGACAAAAAACCTTACAATGCATATATCTCATAGTAAATCAATGAAATACTGAAGTTCATCAATAAATCATCTATTTAAGATTCTTATTGTGGTTTTCATTAGTAAGCCTATGTGAATACAATTTTCGAATGACAAACAGCTTAAAAAACAACCAGATTCGTTGGATTTATTTTTTAGAATAAAGTATTTCTAGTAACTCATGATAAGTATATGAGCGTCGTCTCGTTTGCGAATATCATTATAATAAGTATATACGCTTTTTTATGTAATGTCTAGCACTGTGACAACATCATATTCTTTCCATTTTTTTGCCTCTTGAGAATATATCCATTAATATCTTATATGTGTTATATAGACGGGTGTGGTTCTCGATTGATTAAGTGTGTCTAACTGTATCGAATATATACCCGAGAGTCAAAAGAATGAAAATAATATTCTGTTGTCACAGCCTGGTAATGGCCTGAGAAAGGAACTCATACTAATATTGACATCCATTAGTTCTTCGCTGGAAAAAGTAATGTTATGTAAAAAAAGGCACAATTGAATGTAACAGGACAAAAGTAAAGATGATTACTGCCTCCCAAGATGGGCCAAACTGACAGCGTAAATTAGGGATCGTCTCTTACAGCTAATTTTATTATATGCATTTAACTATATAGCAATATATACTTTCGAGATTTTATCAGTACTTATTAATTTATCTTATGTGTGTCATTTATGTAATTAACATATTATGAACAATATTTTCATAAGCATGATGATAAATATTTGCTGCTTGTTATTTTTCTGTCGCCCCCCCCCCTAATTTTTGTGCTATGCAGAAAAATATTAGTGTTGTAAATAAATATGATGGATTAAATGTATTTTTCATTTCGTGAAATTTCCACGGGTCCTGATATTAAAATACTAATATTATATATTTTTTATAAAAGTGGCAATAAAATACTTAAGTTTTTATTTCGCTCCTGAAATAGTTTCTACGGCTTTATAGCTAGTATAAAGAAAAATGTTTGTATTTTCCTTGACTAAGCTTACTTCTTAACTTTTGTCTTAGGAAGAGATAAATTGAGCTAAATATATTTGCATATTAATTTTGTTAGCAAAACATATCGGCGCATATATTTCAGATAAATAAGCTAAGTTTCTTTAAATATATTGCATCATATTAAGCTTGTTGCTTATTATCAAGAACTTATTTGCGTATAACCTTCATAGAACAAAGCGTGAATTCACTTGATATGAGATGTTCTCCACAACAAAAAGTGTTTGTCAAAAAAAATAAAATAAAATAAAATAGGAGATGCCTATTGGCTACGCTGTTAAACAACATTATTTGAAGGTGAAAACACTTGCTGCACTTAGAAAATGTTGCTGGTATGGAAGCCGTATTGCAATGTTTATCGATAGCAACAAGAAGACCAGCGAGTCAAACGAGCTGCAACAAACCAGCAAGCAATAAATAAGAAAATTCCGGAGAACACATGTAATATAAGTATATATAAGAAAGACTGGAGACAAGCAACACCACGTATGTGATAGATGGGTTGTAGAGAATCATAAAGAGTGAGCTCAACAAACTTACATATATATTTTTCCACTTCATCAAACGTCGTCAAATACAACAGCAAAAATAACAGTACCCAATATACGGTTTAATAATAGATTTGTAAGAGTATAAACTAATCTCGACTGTGAAAGTCTAGCTCTTTATTATATAAACTATTTATGTAATATTTTTCTAGTATTGTTCAAGGGATATCCGGTTAAAAATCCACCTGCCTTATGTGAGGTTCAAACTCGAGTATCTTAACAACTATTGTCTTTACAACATATCTCTTTATTCATATAATCATATCATATCTTTCTATTTTTTTTACAAACACACACTCCTCAAATCCTTTAACTTTCAAGTAACAAAAAGATTATGAAACAGGCTATAAAATATACTTAGTATTACAAATAATATAATTACTAGGGCTGTGACAACAGCATATTCTTTTCATTCTTTTGACTCTCAAGTACATATCCGACACAGTAAGCCACAGTCAATCAACAGAGAACCACATTTATCTATATAAAAACATATAAGATATTAACGGATATATATATATATATGTAGCCCCTTTAAGAAATTCGTTTCTTATCGTTGAGCACTTTCAATTGAATTAAAAGTCGTTCAATTTAGCTCTTATGCGTAGATCATCGTATAACGATTAGATCACTGTCTGTCTGGCGTAAATGAACACTTAAAATAAAGATGTTTAAAATTCAACGTTATTTCAAGCGGTTAATGGTAGCCGAATGGATTAGGTCTCCGCTAATCGAGCCAGAGATGTCTCGTGATACGGGGTTCGAATCGTTCGACTGGTAGTAATCGTGACACCCTGCACTGTAGATTCTCGAAAGGATTAAACACTAGTGTCTGTAGGTATAGAGTCCAAATGATGAAAAGAATATGATGTTTTCACAGCCCTAATAATGTCATATAATAATTAAAATGGCTGATATAACACTCATAAATTCATTGAGAAAGCTACAGTAGTGCCCCGGGATACAGTATGAAAAATTAGTAACAAAATGCAGTATATAACAAACATGTATATAATTAGATAACATTATAAATAACACCGCAAGTCGGGGCAAATGCCGTAACCAAGAGCCGCAAAAATATAGTATTTTACATTGAAACCTCAAAATCCTTATCATAGTGCCACCGTATCCGGGGTTTTACTGTATTTAGGTTCGTTCAAAAATGTCTTTCGACAGCAGTCCAATCTATAAGTCTGAGAAAGCATTGAAAAGAAAAGAAAAATATTGGTATTAATTTTGTACGTTGCTTTGTTAAAATAATGATAAAAACGATTTTCACATGAATGTTAGATTAAGTCAATAATCCTGGATATCTCTTACGCAAGCAGAAGCTTCATAGTGTCTATCATCAAAGAAGAAAAAGCGAACAAATGATTTTGTTGTTGCTAAATCAATATTCAATGCCTCGATTAAAGTTTAAAGTTTATACCAATTTGGCTGTCTTTTTACGATACGTCGATAAAATTTAAGCCACTGTTGTAGGTTAGTCGAGTCAAACATCTTGGTGATCTTACTGCATGGTGTTCGCCACTCCTATTCGTGCATCTGCCTCAGGAATACACATTTTTAGAACCTACAGTGAGAACAGCAAGTCTAAATGGCTACAGACAAAATCAGCTAACATTTAGTGCAAAACCAAAAAAGGTAATATCACAGAGTGACGTTACTACTTTGTTCCATAGATTTACGATTTCACTGCTGAAACTATTTTGATTAATTTATGTTGATGGCCGTTCTTCATGTAGTTCACTGTTATATTTGAACGAGAGCCCTATTATTCTAATCAATCTTTGGAACGACAATGGTTAGGATTGATGGTTCTTATGGGGGAAGTGTTACTCTTGACAGTATAAGTAGAATAACAAACAGTTTATAACTAAATACGACAAAGTTGCGCGCGATGTACACTAAAGCAGCGAATGCAATTAGAAACGTTTCATGTCGTAAGTCTGGACTCAATGTTTAAGGTTTACTGGATAAAAATCTGCTTACAGACAAAATTGTCCGCTTTACTGGACATGCTGTATATTAAATGTGCTATTATGGTAATTTAACGCGGGCGTAAGATTGTTGATTATGATAAATTTATGATGAATATATTTGGACAATGAATGGGAGTTATTAATTTTGAAACGATATATATACCCTACAACCACAACTTTTACGTATTGTATTATATAATGAAATTTAAAAGCTTACAGTACTTGCAGTTTTGTTACAGTTTGTCTACAATGCTAAAATTCTAAACGATAGTTTTAATATGCGGCCTTGTTGGAGTGTACATGTCTTGTTTGCAAACTACTATGGAAAAGTAATATGTTGTTTCTGTAATCGCAGGTTAGAAAGCAGTATATCACATAGGAAAAGGGCGTTGTACCGAATGAGAGAAGGTAAAATTACGACCGGTGCACACAAGAAAGTCGTAGTACTTATCACTAGGGCTAGGACAACAGCATATTCTGTTCATTGTTTTTACTGTCGAATGTATATCCAACACAGTTAGACACAATAACTTAACCGGGAACCACATCACTCTACATACAAACATACAAGATATCAATGGATATATACCTGAGAGCCAAAACAAGGAAAAGAATATGCTGTTGTACTAGCCCTAGTTATCCCACATATATGACGGTACGGTAACACACAGAAGATTGTTTCTTGGTCGGACTTTTATGCGTAGGGTTAAGGAAGAAAATAAGACGCTGTAAGTACTCGTCAATTCTGAATAAACAGTTTTGTACTCGGCAACGTTCTCGTTTTTAAAAACAGTTTTGATAAATAAGCTGATATGTCGTCATTCACTGCGAGAAGAGAAATACAAATAAAACAAAGCAAACATGGGCAATCATCCACTATCAGCGAAAATGACAACAATTCAGTTGACACAAGTCAAATTTTAACTGTTCAAGCATATGTTTCTTAAAATAATTTAGTCAGTCGCAAACAGGTCGACACCATAAAAATCATATATACCGAAGAAAAAGAAAAAGAACAAACTTCAACTTCATTGTTCAGACTTACACTGGTCTATGATAGCAGTCAGTGTTAGAATATGTTATTAATTTATTCCGTTTTAATTCTTTTTTTACTCAAATATACTATTTCAAGCTTTTAGATGTTCATTTTCAAAATTTTCGGGAAAACTTTTCGTAGTTTAGAATCAGTGCGAGTGTTCTGCCAGAATTTTTACGTTGCTACTCCAAGAAACACCGAATACCTATTGCGGAATTGAAACTACTTATGCCATTTTGCATTCTCATCTTGAATTCGCGAATTGAACTCATACGACTTTACCGACGAACTCTATAACTCTGCCGAACTGCTGCAAGTCAGCTCTGATTGGTCAACTGGACTGATCCAAACGGACTTTCCAAGGCGGAATATGATTTCATAACCGCAGGTAAAATAGTCAATTTTCTTTGAGTTGACATTTTCTTTTGTAATTTATGGAAAAGGGCGGAGATAATAATGAATAATTTATAAATAATTCTTTCACACTAAATTCCAAAGCTAATTAACATTCCCCCGTTTGCTCTGAAATATCTTTAGACAATACAATTCTCGCCTGGTCAGTGCGTTCAAATCTATGACTCAGCAAGTCAACCTCTTTTGATTGGACAAACTCCCCGTCATCAAAAGAACGCATAATCGAATTGGCGTTTCCCTTTTTGCTCGTAATGAAATCCTACGCCAAAACAATTCTTATTTCTCACTCTCTCCGGTCGGAACGTCTAAATTATTACAAACCATACTCACATCAAAACCAATACACCTTTCCTCTTATTACGCGGAAAGATGTTTAACCTTAACAATTGCATATTTGTTATGTTTGAGTGATAAATGCGCCATCTATTATATATATATATATATATATATATATATATATATATATATATATATATATATATATATAGCGTTAGGACGAGTAATCGGAATCGAAAGTTAGAATCGGAAAAATCAGAATTTGAAGGAGGTATTGAAATCGGTTCTGGAATCGGAAAAAAAATGTGCTTACTGTTCGATGCCTAAAACGATCCATTGATTGTAGTTTTTATTTAATGTTGCTTCTGGTTGTAATAATAAAACATCAATTATTTATTGATTTAAAACTACCAGTAAAACCAACATCTATGGATTTCACACCCACACAAGTTTATTATTATGTTTGAGAAAGTATCTGCACGGTTTTCATGTGTTTTAACGATTATTGACAAAGATATAAGAACCTCAAAGTTAAATGTTTAGAGATTTCTACTGTATCGGAACTGCAATTGAAAATTTACTACGGAATTTTTAATTGGATCAGAACCGGGAAAATTATTTGACGCGTTAAATCACTAATATATATATATATATATATATATATATATATATATATAATTCCATAATTTTATGTGGTACACAATATGTGTATTGCAAATATGAGAAAAATATAGGATTTAATATGTATGGTTAAAAGAAACACTGTAGGGAGACAGATGGCCGTGTTCGTCCTCACTCTCCTAGAGCTTGATCGAGTGATTTTTTTCTAAAATGCGAAATGGGCCAATAGTGAAAGAATGAAGAAATCGTTTTTTCAATATCTTTCCATTAATTTTTATTAGTTTTAACTGAAAATTTTTATTTTGCATATCATTATAATTATAGCATATGATACTAAGTAAAAAAATAATCCTAAATATGGTATGACCGCATCTTGGTGAGCATATAAAACCGAATTGCAGGAGTAAGGCAGTCAAAACTAACTTACAAGCAGATTTTCTATATTTACGTAAAGAAAATGTGAAAACATCTCTTTCTAATGTGAAGCGACTTGATCCAAGGTTCATAGTCAAAGGCTCAGTAAAATGTAAATCTAGATCTGGTCGCCCTAGAGCATCCACTTTGAAGGATGATCACAAGCTTAAATCAAGTGTTTTGAAGGAGTGAAAAAAACTTATGTTGTGCATAGCAAAGAATTCAAATTAGGGGATGGAAATTCTTTTTTAAGATATATAATTTCTAGACGAATGAAAGAAATAGGATTTTCTTCTAAAAGGTGTGCAAATAAGTCATTTTCATCTAAGAAGAACATAAATTATAGAAAGAGATTTTGCTCGCGTTATGGAGAGTAATACACAGACTGGTTCACGAATATTTTCTGGTCAGATGAATCAAGATTTTGTCTGGTTAGTGATGCTCCCGAACGGTGAATTTAAAGAACTGGAGAAAGATTTTCGCCAAATTGCATAAAAACGACAGTTAAACATGGGAATGAAGGGATCATGACATAGGGAACTTTTTATGCAGCAGAAGCATGAGGTGTGAAAAGTCACTCAATGAAAGGAATACATTCGAATATTAGAAACAGGACTGTTACCAAGTATCTAGAATCTGGGAATATCTCAGAACATAATTTTTCAACATAATAATGCCTCTGCACACGCTGCTAATTCACAAAAAATGGTTTTCTGTTAATTCAATTGGCGTAATATTTTGGCCAGGCAGGTCAAAGCCCCGATTTAAACCCAATCGTCAATAATAGCTCGTGCATTGGCCGGAATAATCTTTTCGAACAATAACAAACTGTGGGAAGCTGTGCAAAGCGCATGGAATAGCATCTGCTTTTCACGGTGTTCCAAAGGGCTGAGAGGATTCTAAAAGGATTGATCTGTTAAAGAAAGCATGCGATTCGTTACTAAGCATTTATTAAAGTAAATGTCTTCTTCTTTGTTATTAGTCTCGTTTAAGTTTCCTTGTTTAATTGTTCTTTGTTCAATATAGCTTTTAACGCAATAAAATGTATAAATTTGTTTCGCCATTTTTTTTTTGCTCATGGGTATAGGAAAATATATTTTTAAAATACGTTTCAAATACAGAATGTAAAAGCTTAAAAAATAAAATAAATTGCTGTATCCATCTCTAAAATATTGAGTGCGAAACCTCTAAACAAGTTTGTACTGTTCTTTTCCGCTTTGTATTTGTTCGGACTTTTTTCTGTGTTCTAAGTTGTCTTCGGTTTAATTCATACATCACCCCCTATTTAATGTGTTTCGTTCCAAATCTGTAGAATGGATGCCGTTAATTCCCTTACATTATTTTCCATTAAAACTCTCTTAATTTCATTTTATCAGCCATTGAGAAGATCGATTCTAGCGGAACTCCTTAGTCTTTTTATACTTTCTACGTTCGTTCTTATCCAACTCGTAATTCTGATATCCTGTCAAAATAACTAGACTTCATTAAAAAGAAAATACAATACGAAAACGGAAGAACCGTTTTCGTATTCTTTTTACTTGTATTTTATTTCATTCATTGATTTCAATTATTATCTTCTCATTCTTCGCTTTCAGTTAGCTTTATCGATTTTTGTTTCCATCTCCTGAGAAATAAAATGTAATTACCGAGTAAAATAGAGTTATTTGTTAAGTTGTGCCCCATCACCTTATCGAAAGGACCTACTGACATACGCAAAACATTTAAAAAGAAAGGGATATTACAAGCTAAGCTTTCACGTTTGTTTTTAAATTTAAAGTTTATATTTATATATTAATGCTAACGTTAAAAAATACCCATTTAAAATAATAATGATTCAGAAGAAAAAATATAAATTGGAAAAATAAGAACAATGTTCACATCATAAACACAAGAGATTTTCCTCCAACTGTCTATACTTATATAAAGTCTGAGTAAATAAAGTTTAGTTTTGCTGGTAGCTGAGCAGCTTAAGTCAAAATTGATGAAGAATCGTGCATTTTGGTAAGCAAGCATGAAACTTGGCACGATTGCTCACAATGGTCTACTCTTCCGAAAAAACTTTTGGCCCACTCAAAAAATCCAAGATGACCGCCATTTTTCAAGATGGCCGCCACGGATGGTAAAATTTATCATTTTGTGAACTAAATGCTTCATTTTTAACCGATATCCACATATTGTATATCAATTTATATGTTTCTGATGTCAACAAAGCCATTTCTGACGACAAAATAAAGATTTAACACCATTTGAGTGTAATAAAGGCTATATTTTACACACTTATGTCAGTTCATCCCGTATTTTCTCTTCTTGTTCTTGTGTTTTCATCAGGATTCACACGTTCAACAATCGCAATTGCAGCTGCATAAATTTGTACATGGAAGGTCGAATTTATAGCATTTGCATCTCCAAAGCATTGTGTCTTGCATCTGCATTTTGTTAGTTCCTTGCAACTTTCTGCAACTGGCGGAAGTGTTGTCCAAAATATCTTCCATGTATTGCCGTGCTTCTTCCACCCCCACTCGCCAGGACTATCAATTTCCATGTGACAGCATGTTGCTTGACTCCAAATGCACCCTGCTTGATATGTTGCACGCCTTTTGTGTTCAGTTAAAGCTGCTTTAGTCGGAGGTATGGCGTCGTAGGGTCTCTGTTTACGAGCAAGCATGTCCAATCTTACAGCATCTATTTCTGTGAGGGAGGTAAATCTGTCATACATTGTGATGACAAACTGGTCAATAACTGCTTGGTCCTCACTTGTTATGACTGATGGATGACTACTCAGCTTGACAAGTACGCCCGTCACGTCAGGTAAAACATTCCATGTCTTAAATGCTGTCTTTTTAGCTTTATATCGAAAGGCTGACATATTGTCACAACCAGTAAAGGCATGGAAAAAGGACAAGCGTGTTATTGTGTTTATCAATGCTGAACCATCGATGATGACACATGTGGAACTGAATCTGGACATGTAACTTTGGACTGAAGCAGCAATGCAAGTTGAGACGTTGTACCACTGTAGAGGTTTCCATTTTCATTCAACGATGAAGGAAATGACTGGTTCTCATGTTTAAAGAATTCCATTAGGTCACACTCCCTGGATTGGCAAGATATGAATAGTTTAGAGAATAGGCGACAGTCATCTTTCAAACCTTTATGTTTGGCATCAGTCACTGCTGCTTCTTGTGTCTGGTAAAATAAGTCTATATTGTTCCTTTTTATTTTGGAATAGAAAGCAGCCCGGTTTTCTCCCTCTAAGGTCTTCATGAACTCTTTAAAGCGAGTCCTGCAATTCCCATAGTGCATACGAACAGCTTCATCTGCGGTTTCCGATGCTATAATCTTTGTATCCAGAGTGAGTAGATTGGATGATTCTTCTTGAAATGGATTGCCCATTTCATTGATGACAGCCGTGAGATTTGTTACTTTGCCATAGAAAGCTTTCTGAGATTGACTTGCTTTTCTCCGTGTTTCATGATTTTAGTAACATCCTTGTTCGATGGCAGTGCTTCATATTCTTCAGTAAGACGACTCACTTCTGCCCTGCTACCATCCATCTTCGTAGTGCTGAAGGATCCTCTGTCACACCTACGACTCCACCCTCTCCTTTGATGATTGCATTTTTCTGTTCATGTGCTTGATCAATGGCCATAGAAAAAATGGTCGCAATGACTTGAAGAAAACAAATTTGCCATTTTTGAATTGCAAATGCGTATCATGATGGGTCTGCTCTAAGCACAGCATGCCCTTCAGATGAACTGATAGCCATCTTGCATAGTTGTAGTTATTGTTGGCAAAGAAGTATGGTATCAGTTCCATCAGTGTTTCGACATTAAGTCTGAATATGCTTCCCTGAAAGAACGTATCAGAGATAGTATGGTCAGTTCCATTGAAAGCACTAGATACCAGTAACTGAATTGCGGGCTCTCTGCTTTTCACTTCTCACACCACTCATCAAAGCTTAAGATAACTGACGCATCTTGCGCCAAAGAAGTATCAGCAATGTAATACTCGTATGCTTTTTTCATCAGTGTGTAGAGACTACATGCAGTAATCTGGTGAGCGTATCGTGTCCTAGTAACACTTGAAGCAGTGATGAAAGATTCTGCAATACGAGACGAAGCTATATCTGCTTCTACAATGGCTTCTATCCAACTACTTGCTTTTAGAAGCCACCCAATTGACTTCAGTGCAGCCATTTCAACATGCAAGCCGCCAAATATGATATCGAACTTATTTTCACAATATTGCTGAGGCCAGTGCCATTGTATTTGCTTGGTCAATGCATAAAGTGGCTGATCAGCAGTTATGACTGGAATTTGCACTGGGTTGAGGAACGTTATTGTCTCGCTAATCATCTCCATAACATGTAGTATTGTGGCAGCTGAGTGGGCTTGTTCTCGGAGGAGAGGGAGAATTGATGTAATGCTCACTTTGAAATCTAAACGTCTCTTCTCAGAAGCATGGTGTGCCGACCAGGTTAGGTAAACGTCATCATCAAGGCTTTGTGTCAGATGAACCTTTTCTAGCCACTGAAATTCATTTGCTAACAAAAGCCTGGGAAAGTCAATATCGACACTTGTTGAATATTCGAACTCTGGAAGCGACGGAGTCTTCTCTTTAGATATGCAGGATGAATGTTTGTGAAAGATTCTGGAAGTTCAGGCACCCGTTTTATACTATGATTTTTGATCATAAGTGGCTCACGCAGTTCACCATCACTGTCAGACGTTGGATGTTGAAATAGTGAGATACTGGTACCATGAAATGATGTTGTAGCTGTTGTTGCAGGCGGATTGTGATCTATATTGTCCACAGCTGATGTTGTAAAAAGACTTTTCTTAAGTTCTGTAGGGCACACAACACCCTCTTCAGTGTACCTGTCAACAACGGCATCACCCAATGGAGCAGATATTTCAAGCACTCTGTCATATGAAATGCTTAGTCCATGGTCATGTAGCACTTCCATAAGTCCTCGTTTTCGTGTTTTCCCATGCAAGATAGGCCCATAAAGATGGACAAAGGGAGTCTCACGATTGTGTGAATGTCTGAATGTGGATGAATTGCTTTTGTGGCTGTAACAGTTGTACTGCAGGAGCTGAGCTACAGCCAAGTCTGTCTTTGATAAACCTAATTCCAGTTGCGACTTGATATCGACGCCGTGTTCCACCATGCAAACAAATTGTTGTAGTGATTGACGAATAGAATTTCCCACTGAGTCTGCACGGAATCTACCATTAAATTTCCATTCATGAGCAAGCATGTGTCTTCGTAAAATACTAGCAGCTTTGTTGAGTATAATAGCATCAGAAAATTCTGAAGCTTTTGACAAGATTGACCCTGTATCCTCTGTAAAGGACAAGATAACATATCTCCCACTCTTGTGAGCTTCAAGTGCTGGTATATCTGACAAAAGCTTCTCTTTCAGTCTTGTTGAGTGAACATATGAGGCAAGTTCATGCAGTTCCAACTGTTCAAGTCGTTGCTTATACAGGGTGATGAGATCTGAAAGTTTAAGTACAACTGGTGCATCACTGTTCGTATTAGTTTCAACTATATAAGCAAGAAGCTCTGATTATACCAATGGATGGGTTCCTTTTTTCTGAGAATCTTCATTTTCCTGTTTTTTTAGAGCAGCAAGGTGACATCTTTCCCTGTTGTAAAGAGTTGTTAAACAATCTTTATGATACTTCAACTCTTGTGCAATGGCATCATCAGCACTCAATCGGGCAAGAATTTTACATTCACCAAAAGTTGTGGCACATTCATTAAGCCTATTGTTGAGCCCCATTGCCATGACTTCACGTCTTTGTCCATCATCTAGAAATTCTTTGTCGCAGATGAAACATTGTTCTGGCTTTAAACTCACTCTTCCAGGCTTTGAACAACTCTTGTCAGTATGTTCCTGAGCCTCAGATGCCCTTTTCCTGGCCCGATCAAGTTTGGTATTTTTGAACAAAGCACGGAAATTCTGATGGTACCGAGCATTGTTTGCCGCAATGTAAATTCAATACCATCACCTTCATCGAGCCTAGCAGGATTAATAATCATGGGCATCTGACAGAGTTCTTGAAAAAAAGGAATATTTGTAGCCAGCATTGAATATCCATCTGATTTACTGCGACCTGGAATGGGACTAATGAGATCCTCTCCGGTTTTATCTGGCTGACATAGCCAGCATTTGCTCCAATCAGTTTTCACATTTGACGTCTTCTCAATAAACATTCTGTAAATGTTATAGGCTTCAGGCCGAGGGTTTATCCTTTTACCACCTGTCACCAAAGTTACCGAATATATTTTGACACATTCAGATATAGGATACAACTAGGTTCAGAAAGGTAGGTTCCCTACACCTAGCCCGATCGTTCATCCAGTATCATTTAAGTCCCGTGCGATCTGTACACCATTCAGGTAACAATAGCCCCGTTACCTTCGGCTCGGCACTCCCGCGCGGGCATATCCTGTCAATTCAGGTGCGGCTATCTAACAGACTGAACATTATTTTGTCCATGGGGCTTATTAGACAGCATTTGGGACACTGAGACATGAACAGTGTGTCCGTAATTAGTTGATACTGGACCCCATGCTGAGTTTCACAGCAGTGATGTCACCGTTATGCCCCGGTTGTGTCATGACAATCACACTCTTACATATGGCATATAATAATGAGCAGATAGGATAAATTTTTATATCTAATACATTCAGCTCACTTTGGGAATTGAATATCAAGTCAGTGATTCGGTTTAATGCCAATAAAAGGCAAAAATTGACAATATTTGCTTAAATTCATCTCATATATGTGCCTTTGTGGATTGTAGGACTAATTTATCGGTTATTTTCGTAACATTTACTGCTTTCCCATCCCCTAAAACATATAATTTGACTCAAAAATTGTGAAAATCGGTTAGATACTTAGTAAACTAGCAATATTGGTTTTCAGAATGACGGCCATCTTGAAAATGGCGGCCATCATCATTTTTTGAGTGGCCCAAAAGTTTTTTTTCGGGAGAGTAGACCATTGTGAGCAATCGTGTCAAGTTTCATGCTTGCTTACCAAAATGAACGACTTTTCCTTATTAAGCGTCTTTCTGTGAGTATGAGAATACTTATTTAATTATTTCTTAGTGTATAGATTTGTTATGCTATTTACCTCATTTAATATATATATATATATATATATATATATATATATCTATATATATATATATAGTGTAAATGGTAATTAATAAAAACTGAAGAAAGTGCTAAATACTGTTGTAGAGCAGATATACGTTTTATTTTTTATTACCGTATCTTTCTGTTAAGTTACATTATTGTTTCAGCTAGACGACCAAAAAAAAAAACGGCCAAGTAGCTGAAACAATAATGTAACTTAACAGAAAGTTCGGTATTAAAAAAATAAAACGCATATATATATATATATATATATATATATATATATATATATAAAGTGTTTAAGTGAAGAGAACTGGAATCGAACTATTCACATCCAGGTTTACAGACAGTGTCGTTTACAACCTAGACACTGAAAATTAAGAGATTTGTAACGTCTTTAAACATTCGTTTTGGTTAATGTAGCTTGTCCTAATTTTCATTTTATTCGGACAGCTACATATTATAAAGTTACAATCAATTCCTCTCATCACCAACTTACTCTATCGTGTTTAAACTTCATGGCTTTTGTTTTAAACAGTGTCTCTCCAGTGTTGAGTCTTTCTGTCACTTTTACTATTCATGTTTTTACTAGCGGGACCGCTGGAATTCTACAGGGGACTCATTCATATGTAATATATTCATGTTGGCATTCTGTGGATGTTCAGTGTACATGGATATGCTCTGATATTATTGTAGCTGTTTTGTTAAAACTGCAAAAAAATATTTATCTAAGCTAGCACGAACGCCCGGCAAAGCTCGGTCGTGAAGTACGCTTAAATATGATATTTTAATTCTTGCAGATTTCGTAAATCTTATTATAGAGTTGATGTTCTATCGATTGTATATGTCATAAAGTTTGTTTTTTTACATGGTGGTCACCATTTATCAAGGCCCAGAAGCCACTCAGGGATAAGGGTTATTGCAAGTACAGTACGTTAGTGTGGAGATTTGATGAAGTGTTTACTTAAGGGGGAGGTTCATCAGGAATTTGTTAACGTTAGACTTGAAGACATCCAAGTTGTAGTCAGGTGGGAAGCAGACAGACAGAACAGAGTTCCACAGGCGCGTAGTTCTAAGAAAGAAGCTTTGTTCATGGAATCCACCTTTTGATTTAGGCATAGATAAAGAGTGGAGGAAATTTTCCACAGTGGATTCAGCTAGACGGTGTTTTTTGTGAAAGCTTGGCGAGGTGGGACCAGACATTGGAGCTCAGACGAGCACCTTCCATGGAAATAACGATACAACAAGGATAGGCTCGCAACGTCTCTTCTGTGGTAGAGAGGTTGCAGGTTAGAGAAAAGAGCATCCCCCACTAAGCCACGAAGTCTATTTTGTACTCTGTCAAGGAAGGATAGGCTGTTTTTAGCAGCTCCTGTCCAGATATGGCTGCAGTATTCCATCCTTGGACGTACTTGGCTTTTATATAGATAGAGAATTGCATCAGTAGTGAGATATCTTCTGGAGCGGTAGAAGGATCCCACCGTCTTTCCAGCGATCTTGGCAACAGACTTGATGTATGTGTTCCATTTCAGATCAGGAGTAAAGGCCAGACCAGAAGCTTGTCAAAACACGGGGCTTCTCCTAGACGAGATCCATCCATTTCAATTGATGCAAAAGTTGCGAATTAAAGAAAAATACATATATCACTATGACTTGGGTGCATAAGCTTTTATCGAACCCGAAATATAAACATCTGAAAAAATATATATGTATATATTTTAAATAGGCATCACCACCTATCAATGCTTACAGGCCACTCAAGGATAAGGGTTAAAGAGTGCCCAGTAGACAATTGGAAAATTTAATACTTGAAAGTAATGGAAATTCGGTAAATTTGTTAACTTATATGGAACGGTTCATCAAAATCTTTTTTACGTTAGACTGGAAAACAACTATATTGTAGTCAGCTGAGTTCCTTCAGCCATAATTTAAACCGAAACCAAAGCTTATAAAGAATTCTTGATAACATTATTTATAAAAAATAGATGATCAAAGTCCCATCAGCTATAGTTTAAACGGACACCAAAACTTATGAAGAATTCTTGACAAAATTATTTATAAAAAAAAAATAGATGATTCAAGTGCCATCAGCTATATTTTAAACCGAAACCAAAACTTATGAAGAATGCTTGGTAAAATTATCTATGACAAGAAATAGAAGCGCATAAACATTAAACGACCAGGATGTAAATGTGACATAGAAAATAACACACACGCTATCGTATCAATATTAGTCCTCGCACGAAAGATTAGGATGACTGACTGACACAAAATGTTTTAAATAATAATAATAATAGTAATAATAATAATAATAATAATAATAATAATAATAATAACAACAAAGACTTTCGCTGGCGAGGACTACTATTGACCGTAACCAGTTATAAAATCCTTTTGAAATTTCCATCTCTTGATTTCTCGGTATGTACTGAATATTTGTTAATGAAACCTATATGAAAGATGTTCCTTATTGAATTTGAAAGATTTTCTATTCTGAAAGAAGTTTTTAAAAAATTTTATCTAAAAAATTATTTTAAAGTTTTTGTTAAAAAATCAGATTTTCTCATTAATCAGACTTGCATTACAAATAGGGGGTGTCAAGGAATGAGTTGTAGTGTGAGGAGAAATACAAATGGAAACAGAGAGAATATTCATACCTGTAATAATACAAAGAGGGGATTGCAGAAATGAGTTGGGTGTGACGAGAAATACAGACTGAGAGGAAGGGGATTTTAAAAATATAATCTTCAAAAGATAAGACACAAGTTATAAAAGCACTTCATCCAAGGCATGAAAATTGTTAAACAAAATGTTTTTACTATAGGCTTTAAAAATAAAGCTACAAGATTCAATTTGAAATTTATTTATCTCCAAAGTGCAGTTTTATACATTTTACAAAGTAAGGTATAAAAATGTAATTTAAATTGAATCAAAAAATTACCTTGGATTTATTTTATGTAATGTACATTTTGTTGTAATTTAAAAACATTATCGTCATTTATAAATTAATGATATAGATAGAAAATTTTCAATGATATTTTTAAAGTTCAACAGAATGCACATTACATGAAATAAATCTAAGGTAATTTTTTGATTCAATTTAAATTAATTTTTTATACCTTATTTTGTAAAATTTATAAAAGTGCACTTTGAAGATAAATTGAATTCGTACCTTAATTTTTAAAGTCTATAGTAAAAAAAAAATTGTTTAACAATTTTCATTGCCTTGGATGAAATGCTTTTCATACTAGTATAGATGTAATATAGAATAAAATATTCAGCAAAATATAGAAATAAACAAGTATGTATAATATGGAGCGTCGCTACTAGTATTTTAAATATCCAAGTACGAGGGGAAAAACAGAGGTCAAGAAATAATGAGACAATGCGGTAGAAAAAGCTAAATGAAAATGTGGAGACGTAATGGCTTGTTTACGATTGTTTTTTTTTTTTGTATTTTTTTTTCAATTTTAACTTGTTTTTAAAACTCATCTTCAATGATCTAAATATTAATTTACTTGCCTGACGTCCGGAGTCATACACACCATCATCTTCATTATAACAAACATTAATTAATTAGAAACGAATTACCTCCCTTTATAGTTGTTCATTATCAGTTAAAATCATTAAAACCGTTTCCTCGTCAAAGATTTTCAAAAGCAAACAACCAAAAATATAATGCCCGTTTGTTTACGGTTTATAATTGTCTTTTTTTTTTTAATTTTATAATAATGTTGAGAGGAAACTTAAATTTTTTGTTTGATTATATATTATTTTTAAATTTAAAAAAAATGTAACGGTGAATTGACATCTATTTCTTTATAGTTTATAATAAGAATTATTCAGAAATAAAACAAAAAAAACTGATGTGTAGTGTGTTGAATGTTCATTGAAAAAAATGTAAGTTTTTAAAATTAATTCTTTAAAAGGTTATAAAATATATGACTAAAAATTGTTTTAAATTCGTCGCTATTTGTTTTATTTTATTTTTAATTAACCTTATTTCTAATGCGTTTTGCAACAACCGTGTAATTTTCCAGGGCCCTGCTAGTTGAAATAAATTTGTGAGTGTATAATTAATGATACACAGCTCATCATAATTTATGAAGATCAATGCTTCCGTTCAGTCTCGAAAGACAAAGGATACGCCCTGAACGGGCAGCTGCGCGTGTAATTCTGTGGCAACGGGTGCACAATCCCAAACCACACCTCTCCTGAACCGATACTGCTTGAGTCCAGTGGCAAGGAGAAGTCATTTACGAGTGGAAACAATGCCGGGGTAAGCGGAGAGTATATACACCACCTGGAAGTCCCAAACGGTCACCCATCTGGCAAGGCTCCTCGTTGCTTAACTTCAGTGAGCTGACAATAACCGGTGTGTCAAGCGTGATTATGCCGTAATACGAATGTAGAAAGATCTTTAAAACGTATGTTTAATACGTATCAATGTAATAGAATTCCACCCTTCTTTATAATTACTCTTTGAATCACACGCCAATCAATATTTAGTAATGAAAAAACAGTGGTCAGTTAAGTCAGATACATTTTTAATGATGTGTCAGCACTTATTAAAGACACATGCTACTCGAATATCAGTTCCATACAGACGCTGAGATAGCACTGTGATGATTGGTAATAATGGCGCTGAATTTGGTTATTTCAGAGTGTAGTTTTACGTGATTTGTTCACATTGGATTTACAAATAGCCGTGCTGTAGTAGATTGGGGACGAACCCATGGAATTTCTGGAATTTATTGAGTCTATTATATTCCCTTAATGGATATATGTAGATTCCAACTTCCTTTACTCGATTTGTATCTCAAATATATCCGTGTCTAATATGTTCTTCGGTGTTGTTTTTTAGTTATTATTTCTTTGCCACCATGGGAACCGACATCGCCATCATCGCTGCACACGTTTTACTGATACTGATGAATGAGCTTATATCCAGACTTCATCCTAACTCAATTAAATTCGAGATATCCAGCATCTAATATGTTTAACGATTGCCGATGTGGAGCGTCTAAATTGCCCATTACGTGACCTGTGTACAATGACATGTCAGTTGGATTGTAAACGATTCCCTAGAGTCATTGTCCAGGATTATATATTTCAGAATTAAACAATACTGTGTGACCTATTTGTCTTCCTTCTTACGTAAAGATATTACATTACGTTACATATTAACTATAAATGTTGGCCCAGAGACCATTACATCGGAATCATTAGAAGGTGTCTATTTACATTGGTACACTGATCTATGAGAGAAACTGATCATCTTGCAGACGCCCAACCATAAAAAAACGACTCTGAATCAAATACTCTTATTTGGCTAATGTCTTGTGTTACTCTATATTTAATTCGATTAAGTTTAATTTAATAGTTTTGTCTAACAGTAAGATTGTTCAAGTATAAATACAAAAATAAAACAATATTTGAATATAATAAAATGTGTTTATACTACAAGTAACCATTTCCGAACTTCAGAAAATCACTCGACATGAGAAATATAGAGCACAAGACAATAGTAAATAATGGATGATATTGGAGGAGGATTACTTAAGAAAACTTACTTATCATTAAGTTTTTTTTACATAAGATTTGAAGATAATCAGTCTGCAGTCAGTTAGATACGGTTAGGTCTTGTGCAAAATATGAGATGTTCTTTGTTAATGTAGATTCAGCTTAGTTTGGGGGTGGGGTCAAAGTGGGAAAGAGTCAGACAGAAAAGTTATGTGTAGTTGTAGCGATATGATAGTTTTTAGGGATCGGAGCTCATGTAGGCACCTACTATAAATATATGACGATGCATTAATAATGTGTTACAAAATTGCTGTAGTGTGAAAGATGTTGTACTTGTATTTGGTCAAAATGAGAAATAGTAGTCAGAAAAAAGCACCTACTGAGTTATTAACTTTAATGTTCCAATGTGTGGGGGTTCTTCGGCGAATCGTATTACTATATCAGTGTATGCATTCAAGAAACAAAAATATCAGTTTAATATTCCTATACCGAAAAAAAAATATTGGGGGAAATAATCATTTGTTTACGAGAAGTAGAACTAAACGCCAAAACAGCATCTTGAGATATCGGCTAGATACAAGTATAACAGGGGTCTCGGGAAAATGTATTCAAAATACTACGTGCATTGGAACAGTCAAAAGCACTGAAAACTGCGTCTGAAGATTACCGGTAACCAGTAAGGGTGAATATTGTCAATTTCTTTATGGCCAGGTAACTTGTTTATTTAATCAATGCACAAAGGAAATTTAAATAGAGTTTTGGAGTTTTACAAGTTTGAGCTAAGACACAACGAAGCTGCTAAACTATGTTTTGTTCTCCTGTCATGTTATGGTCTCTAGCAGGAATTGATGAATGAGACTGGAATAAATTCTATAACCCAAAGAAACATTACACAAAACGTATCTTTCATAAATGCTTACTATGTAACAAAGTCCCTGGCGTGTATTTAGCAGCAACAGCCGAATGTCGCGCGTATGCAAATGAGCTTGACGGTTCGCGAGCTGACGTCACAGCGCAGGAAAGGAAAGGAAGGAACAGCGGAACGAAAAAGGAGATTACTTGGTGAGAGTACAGGCAATGCGTTGCGGCGTGAGATGGACGCTTTGCCATGTGGCGGCGTGAAGGACTTGAGAAGACGAGTCGAGATGCGACAGCTTCGATGAACGAAAGGACTTTTAAAACAAGATGCATTGCATTATGTTTGTAAAGTACTATAAATATAGGCTATTTGTTGCAACTAAACAAAAAAAAAACGAGTCGAATTTCTTTTCTTGATTTTTTCGATTGTTTTTCTGTGTTACGTCATAATAAAGGCTTTAAGGTATACTTCTCTTTTTAACAAATCATAGTTACTGTAGTGGAGTATGATCACGCAAACGAAGACACCGAATATCATTGATTGATTGCAGGCGAATACATAATAGCGTAAGTCATTTTCTAAATCACGCTGATATCCGAGGCGCGAACTTGTATAAAACGATGTCCGATTTAATGCAGAAGAGATAAACATGTCCAGCTTCTTTACAACTGGATTCATTTCGTCAGAAGTGAGGTATTTTCTGAAGCGGAAAAAATTGCTGGCTATTTTCTCAACAAACTTACTGACCGATAAAATATTACTATTGCCTGAATATGTACATAGTCGATTTTAGATGAAAAACAGTGTACTCGGTATTCACACTTTTCAGAGCCCAAAAGTTACTCGAGGATAAGAATTATGAATCTAATTTGGTAATATAGTAATCATTAATAGTGTGAACAAATGGGTATAATGTTTAGTATTTATTGGAAAGGGCTCAACAAGAACTTATTTACACTAGATTCGAAGACTACTAAATTGTATTCAATCGGGAAGCACGTCGAGGAACTATGTTCCAAAGGTTGGCAGTTCTGAAAAAGAAGTCTTGTTCATAGAATCTAAAGTGGATGAGAAATCCTTCATGACTCAGAATATTTTTTTTACTTTTGTTGCTATCTAGATTGCTTCATTTTTGTGGGATATGGATTTTCCCCACACAAAAACCCCACCTAGTGTCGAACTTTGTCCTCGTGGGGAGGCAGGCATATAGGAGCAAAGCTGAACTCAAGATAATCGATAGTTGCTAAATCGCCAATTAAAGGAAATAGTTGGCAATTTTAATTTCGCCAGCTCTTAAAAATCTATATATATATATATATATATATATATATATATATATATATATATATATATATATATCTGTGTATACATATGTATAGAAACACATTATATTAATATGCATATGAATGTGTATATAAATATATCTATTTTTACTTAAAGTCACAATTATACACCCATCACATATATATACACACATAAACACATATAAATATATATATATATATATATATATATATATATAATCTCATTGCACTATTAAAATGAAACACCAAACTTTTAAGTAAAAGGTGCGAAAATACAAAACAGATATTAATGGCTCCAAACTCATACAACAAGAGAGAACTTACTTTAATGTAGACAGGAATATTATATATAGATTTGAAAAGTTGCCTCTCGATTTAACAGTAGCATCCAACTTGCTTCAATAAATTAACTGGCTTGGATTTTCTACTCACACAGACAAAGCTGGAATGACTACATATAACTATTTTATATCTCATTCCTTATCACAGATGGTTACGTTTCCAACCCGTTTACCAGACCAGCACGAACAACGCGCATCACTTCTAGATCTGTTTTTGACCACAGTTCCCGATGACTGTGTAACTAATGCCTACAGTTCACTTGGGAACGCCGATCATGCAGTGGTAATAGTTGAAATAGCCCTACACTTTAGAGCAAAAACTGAGGAGCCACAACAACGAGATATTATAAAAAGGCTGACTGGGAAGCCATAAGGGATCTCATCAAGGCGCAAATGAGACCACTGACGGTTCAAAACAGCAACTGGAGCACATGTTCCCACACGGAAATTTTTATACCAACCCCCACTCTCCCCATTGATTTACTTCTACTTGTGCAGCCTCCATCACGCAAAGGCAGCAGACGTACCGCAGATTTAACCGACATAAGTCCAGTTAAACAGGCAGAAGTATATAGAAGCCAGAAGTAACTGTAAGAAAGAAATACGGCAGAGAGAATTTACTGACACCACCAAAAAACGCATCGAAGCACAAAAATTAGGGACCCGCGACTTTTGGAAAATCTACAACAGTGTAGTAAATAATGGGCAATCAACAATCCCCCTACTATCCAACAATCATGAGGTTGTTTGCTCTGAAACTGAGAAGGCTAATATGCTTGCCAGTCGGTTTGCATGCGACTCCACACTAGACCCTGCCAACCACCCCCTCCTTGACTTCTCTTTGCAGACAGACGCCACACTAGACGATCTGAAAATTAGCCCTTCTCAGATGCATGCTATCATAAGAAATCTTGGCACTTCAAAAGCATGTGGACCTTATCTCATCCCGGCTGTGCTATGAATAAAAGTCCTCCACCGAAGTAGTTCCAGTTCTCTCCAAACTTTATAACAAATGCCTTAATGAATTTTGCTTTCCTGCCTGCTGGAAAACTGCTTATGTGGTGCCAGTTTTCAAGAATTCTGACGAAAGAACTGATCCAGTAAATTATCGCCCCATTAGCCTCCTCTCACTTTTCGCCAAAATATTTGAGACAATAATTAACCAAGCTCTAGTCGATCACCTTACAGATGCTAAAATTCTGACTGGCCAACAATATGGATTAAGAAAAGCCCGTTCAACAACAGACATCCTAACTGTAATCTCAGAACGTATATACCAGTCACTGGACAAAGCGGTTGAGGGTAGAGCGGTAGCTCTAGATATATCTAAGGCTTTGGATAGGTTATGACATGAAGGTCTTCTCAGAAAAATCAGATTATATGGTATCACTGGAAGAATACATGACATAATTACATCCTTCTTAGATAAGAGAAAAATCCAGGCTGTCCCCGACGGTTGTACATCTAAACAATACGATATAAATGCGGGAGTGGCTCAGGGGTCTATCCTGGGACCTCTATTATTCTTAATATTCATAAATGACGACCCTGACAAAATTGTCTGTAAGATGGGTGTATATGCTGACGACACCACACTCTATAACAGACACGGCAGGAAAACAAATGAACACATATCTAAAGAAATGTAGTGGAATGTGGACATAAATGGATGGTCACATTCAATGCTGCCAAGACTAAACTTGTTTCCTACAATAATTACAAGAAAACTTCTCTACCACCAATAGCAATGGACAATGACTCTTTATCTGAAAATACATCCTTTAAACTCCCCGGCTTAACGCCCTCAGGAAACATGAGTTGGAACAATTACATCGAGAGTATCGCCAGGACCGCTGCAAAGAAGGTAGGTTCTCTCTACCGTGCTAGAAAGATACTAACGCCCGAAAGTATCCTATACCTCTATAAGGCCACCATTCGCCCATGTATGGAGTATTGTTGTCATATTTGGGCTGCTGCATCTACCAGTAGTCTCTCGTTCCTAGACAAGCTTATAAAGAGAGTCGTCAATCTGATAGGTCCTGAACTATCATCTAAACTCTAGCCCCTGTCCCTCGACGAAATGTCACATCCCCCTGTCTTTTCCACAAGTAATTTAACGGTGAATGCTTTATGTATATTCATGTTTGTTTAATTTATTTAAACAAACAAATAAATAAATTAAACAAACATGAATATACATAAACGATCACACATATATGTATATATATATATGTATATATATGTGCATGTATGTGTGTACACACAGGTATATTTATATATATATATAAAAAGGAGGGAAATATCTACCTTAAACCACTAACCTAGCTCGAAAACAGATCCTTTGTTCGATAAAATGCATGCCCATTGGCTGATAGGAAGGGGCGCGGTGGATACTAGAAAGCTGATTGGCTAACCAGAAATCCTCAACATATATAAAAACAAGAAGCAACCACAGAATTCGCGCATAAGCCTAACGAATCCTATAAGTGGATGAAACGCGGAATATTCAGTGTAGCTTAATCGCAATATATATTTTATAAATTACTAACTAGCTCTACCTACGTATTGAGCACTTTTTAAGTAAATACTTAAAGTTTACGCATAAATCTATACTTTCGTATATTAAATTCATGTGAGTAAATGAAGTATATATATATATATGTGTATACATATGTATATATATATATTTATTTGTTTAAAAAAAGTTAATACAAAACTCATCTGTCAGCTTTAAGTCTATAAAAATGACACTTAAAAGATAGGGCATTCGGACATATGCGAAACTTTGCATTTGGGTTTTAGTCCGGGAAAAATAGCTGCAAAAGTGTGAAAATTAAATTTAAAAAAAAAAGGAATTTGCCAGATGGAGGTCGAACGACGGGATTGCGAATATCTATATGTAACGCAAGAGCTATTGGCCCCTGTTTTATTTTTTTTAGCCTTTCAGCAAACAGGTCTACATAGTTCAAGCATTAACGTCAAAAGAAAAAAAATCGTAAGTTAAACGTTGTAGTTTCGATTCTCGGTGATAGCGAACGAGCCATTTTTTATTTAACTTAAGTCATTACTATATATTGGGTATATATAACAATATTAAATACGAATTCTGCATTATCAAAATATCATATTGAAGTATACTTTACGACCAAGCTATATATATATATATATATATATATATATATATATATATATATATATATATGTTGCAATATACACGGTATCCTATAAAAAACAATGTCGTAGATATCAGATTTAAAGAGAAAATACAATGATTATATAAATACCATTAAACATATATCCTTACGGCGTTTTTTAAATTTTAAGGGAAACTTGTTAATATTCTGATTGTATTTTTTACAGGGGCTTAAATAATTTATTATTTTTCTACCGTGTGTTACATATATATATATATATATATATATATATATATATATATATATGTGTGTGTGTGTGTGTGTGTATATATACATACATATGTGTGTGTTATATATAAATATATATATATATGTAGCATATATGTGTATACATATATGTATATATGTGTATATAATTATGTATATATACGTATATATCTATATATATATGTATATATTTATATATAAATGTAGACATTTATATATATACATAAATATATATATATATATATATATATATATATAAGACATGTACAAGCATATATGTATGCACATAATTGTTAGTGTCCGTGTAGTTATGCATAGGTGTCTATCAGGAAAAAAAGAGGCAGTGAGATATCGAAAGATTAGATTGATTTTTTCTTAGAGGAGACCAGACTATTTAGATTTAATAGCTATAATTAATATTTTTGCATATTGTTACAGGTGTAAACAGAATAATTAAAAGGAATTTAAAAGTCAATCCAAGATATACGCATAAATACAACACGCACTGCGCCGTATCCAAAACGGTAAACATATCATACTAACGTTTAATGAGATTTATTGATCTCAAACACAGAAAAATATGTGTGTCTAGCAATTGTCGGTAATTCCCTGCAATTTTCACAGTTAAGGAATAGCCGCGACCAACGAGGATTACTTCATGAATGACCCCCTATATTGAGCTAGGAATTCATATAATTCTATGCGGAACTCACATTAACAAATTAAATAAAGACACGAGTAAACATCCTTTAATTGTAAACAACATATGCGAATTAAACACATTTTATTATTAAGTATCTAAACTATTAAACAAACCGTGAGCTATAGATATAAACACAATTTCAGTTTCCTATGTTGCATTGCTATGCGAACATTTGAACCTTATAAATCAAGCATTTTTCCATTATGATAACGTACACACAACCTGGTGGCTATAAGGTTACACCTTTCACAGGGTTTTGATTAAGTATCAGAAGAAGCTATTGCACCCCGATCGCCTCTGCTTATTCTAATAAGAAAGCGAAGCATATATACTTTGGAACAGATAATCAATAGAATAAAAATGACAACCTTACTTCTGCGACATTTGTTTGTGTGTTCTGAGCTGAATTTACTCCGTGATTACCTGCAACAACTGGGTTTTAGTGTTTAAGATATAAGAAGTACAATATCGGGATCATATATGCCAATTACTAACTTTAGACAACTAGAAAGACTACCTGCAGAACAGACAATCCTGAGGCACTAGCTACACGACATCTAGGAAGGAATCTAACTCTTCAAACACCAACAATAGAGGGGAATCTTACTCGTTAAATAAAAACAGTAGAAGGTAGACTAATTAGTTAAACACTAACAGTAGAGAGAAACAAACTCGTCAAATACAAACGGTAGAGAAGAGTCTAACTCGTGGAAAGCCATCGCTAGAGACGAGTCTAACTTGTTAAACATCAAGAGGAAAGAAAATATCAAGTTAACGACACGGGCTATCAATCCGGATATGCAAAGTTGAATCCAATTCGTTCATAAGCGCCATTTTTATTTAGTGTTTTTTTTTTTCTTCCCGCTTATGAGTACCAGATATAGGTCTCTAAGGATGATACGTAAAAAGATGTACAAAACAATTATCTGATATAAACTAAATATATTAATGGTAATCGCCAACAGCAACAATAAAGGAAAATAAAATTAAAAAAAAAGATAAATGAGAATGCAAATAAGAATAATAGCGCTTTTTGAAAAAAGATTGAGAACAAGAAATTATCGACTACATAGTCAAATGAAAAACTTATTTTTCCACAAAGTGTAAGTAGTATATACTATTATCAAATGCAGCAATGAAATAAAGTTTATTGGCAAATATAAATAAAACGAAGCATGGGCAAGGATATTAAGTAGTCCTTCATAGTTAAGCATGAACAAATCGCAAACATGTATTTAGAATGAGCAGAACACGCGTACCGGCGTTGCCCGTTGGAAGTATGGTCCCCAGCAACCTGTAAAAAAATCAATTTTTGGTCAATGCGTAGCTGAACTAAAATAAGAAAAGTGCAGCAAGCTGCATCTTACATATGAATATTTCACATCAATGTAAATATAATGTGTTATTTTTATTTATTGTTTTAGTGTTGTGGTAATTATTTTTGATTTCGAGATAGATAAGTGAAAAGGATATAAGGATCAGGCTGGAATCGAACCCTGTAGGCAAGTGTTAAAGATTATAGACAATTGAATCTTAGAAATTCACTCCATTATTAATTCTTTTAGAAATAGTTGAATATTGTTTATGTTGGAAACAGAGTCGATTACCCATTCTTTTAGAAATCTGGATATTAAATATGTCAGTTTATTAATGCACATGCGAGTAAAAATATATTGTTTAAAAATAGGTTAGAATTAGATTGAGGGCTCTTTGTTTGCAAAAAGTGTGTTTGGACAATCATTTGCAAATTCACCTGAAGTAGTTACGTTGGTAAACACACTTTTGATGTCATACACAAAGGAGATTTCTCAATATAGGAATCTGAGGGTTCGATGTGAGAGAGTTTATTAGTTGATGAGGATCAGATATTCAGAGCAGATGATAATCAGTTGGAGAGGAGAGCTCCTTAGAAGCGAAGGGAGGAAAATAGACCATGTAAATAAAAGTTTGAATTCCTGACATCACTGATCGATTGATTGAAGAATAAAGAAACCAAACATGTATGTAACTGTTGTCTTGTGTCGCCATTCCTTACAACAAAAGGTAAATGTGTTTTTTATCATAATCTTATAATTAACTTTGTACAACCCTTACGAATAATGTGTTTTCTCCACCATCATCAATAATGTATCTTCCTTCCTCCAACAAGAAGCCTCTAACTGCGGAATCTGCCTATGAGCTTTATTTATTAGTACTTCCCACTAAAAACTTATTATTAAATAAACAAACACTTTCTTAGTTACAAGTTATTAGTCGAACGATACCGTGAAATGACTTGTATTTGACTTAATAAACAAAAACAAACAAAAATAAATAAATAAACGCACTAAACGTCAGATTAAGATTAGATTGCTTTGTTTTGCATTTCTTTCTTCCGTAAGACGCACATTGCGAGACTACTAAGTTTATACTTCCGGTTTTGACGACTCCAACCGAGGAATCTTACATTAACATTTATGAATGTTTCTTCTTCATTAACGAATTTACATCTACATACTGAGTTTCCCACAACATATTCGTCAAACCTTTTCTATTTAATGTAGCGTTTAGTCGGCTCAAAAACAGTCTTTAGCTGTATCTTTCAAACATACAACCGCTGGCGGACACCGTTGATGACGTTACGTTCGCGAAAGTCACTTCAAACTAAAAAAACGCTGACACTGTTTTAGAGATTTGTTAACTTATTTAGCCAGAGTTAACATATTCAACAGAGTCCGCGGCCATATGTCTTCTCCAAATACAGACATAAGCACTGTGTTCTTCGAGATGATTAAACATTTTACATTAAATAAACACACTAAAATATCAAACCATTACGTACTGCAAAAGTACCACTTCTTACATTTCCGCATTTTTTTCTTTTTCTTTTCTTTCTTGGAGTCGATTGCTGTACTAAGAATATAAGAAAAATGCATTTTCTCTTTTTATTAGACTTTTCCATTACAACAAATTGAGCAACAGCAACGCGTGGCAGGGGAAAGCTAGTTTTCAATGAAACCTAATGTTATGGGTGTCGGGGTTTTATTAATAGTGATATGATGGAATGACTTAACACATCAACGATAATATGGATATAAGTAGTAATACTCTAGCAAAAATAAGTCATACGAATCCTTACTTGAATCTTATTAAGACGAATATTGATTCCCTTGGACAATTGCTAAATGTATCAAATTATATTGGCTAAAAATTATTGCAAAACGTCTTATTGTGGAAAGCTAGATATTTAATATTCCTTCAGATTAAAGGCAGGCTTATTGAAATATCTGTATTTCTGCCACGGTGATCATCCGAGATTAATAATAGAAAAAAAATAAGTAAAAATTTATTCTATTTTATTAATATTTTAATATGCCTTAAACCTTCCACTGCGACTCAGATGGAAAATTTTCCAATAAACAACATCTGCCGATTATTTGACACCACACACAGACACAGACACACACACACTGACACACACACACACACACACACACACATATATATATATATGCATGTGTGTGTGTGAAATTATAAATAACCGGAAGGAGGAGTTCACAAACTATATTTACTAAACTAAGCTGTTTAAAATTTGGTGTCTACTCCCAATTCCCGTATTTATGCTGATGAAGAGATAATATCCAGAAATATTTTACTTTTTTGTCGATGATTTTATTTCTAAATATCGATTGAATAAAAAATATATAGTTCCCGAAACGATCGTACATATAGAGATGATTTTGTTATGTTTCCTCCTATGAAACGTAATTCACACATTTTTATATACATAGCTCTCGGTAATTACACCTATTGAGCTTATCATAACTGCAATACTAAGATTGAAAATCTCATCAGTATGCCCTGTATTTAAGAATTAAGGTAACCGCTCATCTTCCTCTTAGTACACGCAAATAAGTCTCCTGTGCGTCATAGTTTCCGTTCTGCTAGATCTACAGAAGATGTGCTTACAGTTATATCTCATAGGATTAGCGAATCTCTCGACAGAGGCAAGCTTTTTAAGGCGATTGCTCTTGGCATATCGAATATCTTTGATAGGGTATGGCGTAAATGTTTACTTCACAAGGTATTCGGCTATGGTATAGTTGGGAATGTCTTCTCAATTATTAAATCATTTCTCTCTGATAGGTTCATAAGAGTAGTAGTTGATGGACAGAAATCAGAAGCTCACAGTATTAATGCTGGAGTTCTTCAGATATCCATCCTAGGTTCAACTCTTTTGCTGATCTACATTAATGATCTTCCAAATCACATCCTTACATAATTCGTAGACATTTTTGCTGATGACACTACCATCTATGGTAGCACATCTAAGACCGTAAACGACCAAGTTCTCTCCAATTCTCCCTCGTCTGATCTTAGGCGCGTGGTACAATGGGGAAAGGAGTGGCTGGTTACTTTTAACGCATCTAAAACCAAGGTTTAGTCTTTACATCATCAATGATCTGATCCCCATCTGGCATCAATTAAAATGAATGGCTCTCGTCTTGGGGAGGCCTCAAGTTTTGACAGGCTTCTGGGCTTGACCTTTACTCCCGATCTTAAATGGAATACGTACATTAAATCTGTTGCCAAGGCGGCTGGAAAAATGGTCGGATCTTTCTATCGATCTAGTAGATATCTCACTGCTGATGCAATTCTCTATCTATATAAGAGCCAGATACGTTCAAGGATGGAATACTGTTGCCACATATTGGCAGGAGCTGCTAGAAAAGACTTACCCTGCCTTGATAGAGTTCAAAATAGAATTCTTCACCTCGTAGATGTTCTTTTCACTTCCCTGCAACAGAAGAGATGTTGCGAGTTTGTCTCTGTTTTATCGTTATTTTAATGGCACCCCCCTCGCCAAATTTTCACAAGAAACACTCGTCTTTCTAAAAACACTATACATTATCCCCCACTCTTTATCTGTGCCTAAACCTAAACGTAGATTTCATGAACAAAGCATCTTTCCTAGAACAACTTGTTTAGAGATTAAATAAAGGCTCGCTGGGAAGCTAATGGCCTGAATTGTGTAGTGAACTATGGGACATCTGCTCTTAAGGCTGCACATCACAGTTTCAAGAAGTGCTTGACCATTTTCCTATATAAATTTAACGTAAAATGAGCACCCGCTTTATGGACAGCTTAGCTATATATTGGATGTTCATTTTACGTTAATTAATGCAGAAAATTAATTGAAATTGGTTAATCTCACAATGTTTTACTTTCTGATTTTTTTGTTATGATACAGTTCGCTCTGTTTCTCTTAATCTATCTATCTATCTCTTTACACATATATTTTTTGTGTGTATGTATATATGACCACACACACATATATATATGTATATATGTATATATATATATATATATTTGTGTATATGTATATCTCTACTCTACTATTATATAAAAGACGCTTTGTGTGTTCAAGCCGGGTATACCTCACCATTTTATTTTCATTTTTTTTCTTTTTAATGAGTTCAATTTACGATTATAAAAAGAGATACCATTAAAAATTGCTGCAAACTATTTCTTCGTTTTCATATTTCTTGTGGGGTACAAATCACTTCTATCTGAGAACAAAGTGGAATAAATCAGTCCTATGAATACCATTGGTTTCAGAGACAAAATGGAGACATTATTACCATGTTTAACCGCATGCTACGAACACATTCCTGTTATACCACTTTAGTTGCCCCTGTATTATTTATGATAAATACACATTATGTTTGTACACTTTACACTACTTGTGGTTTCTTTCATTTTTGACCCCTAACACGAGTCTATAAAAACTAGCTTACGAGGATAATTCAAGGACTTCCACGACCAATCTACAACATAAAAAAGAAAACCAACTTTTTTCAATCTCTATAAATACAGGTAATGTTGAAACAAAAAAGACTTCGTCGTTCTCCAAAGCATGTTTCACTAATACGTCCTATAGTTAAACACATTAACGTTTGAAAAGGAACAAAACTCACGCAAATTCAGCAAGTAAATGATAGTATATTTAAAGCGAGTATTCGCACAAATTAAAAATTAATCCGAGTAAATTAATTTAAAAATTAATCCGATTAAAATAAACTGTTAACTGGTTGACCGACTGCACGTCGAAAAAAAAAAGATTTCGCTAAGCGCGACACAAATAAGTGTTAAGGAGAAAATGATATTCTTTTTCGCACAGAAATCGAAAAGAATAGCCAATATTAAATATTCTTTTTCACAGGTTAATAACTAATTCTTTGTAAGGAAAAAAAGGGGGGAAAATGTGTAGGATCAACAAGGAATTGAACCCAGTACCTACACGTTACGAAAAATGAAAAGTGGCAAAAGCAATCTACTGCTTTCTGTATAAATGCGAACTCCAAATTATTTTATTAGAAAAATTGCCACAAGAGAAAATAAATATATGAAATAAATATTCGTTAAATAACAAGGTACGCATTTTGTAAAGGTTTTCTTATGTAAGTTTGGTATTATGGAAAAAGTTAATCAACGAAGTGTGTTGTTTTTGAAAAAAAAACCCTCATTATTCATATTAAGTAATTTGAAACCTACCCTCTCACAAAAATAGAGGATTTTACAAAACAGATGTTGATAGTGGTGAAATGCTTACCATGTCAACAATTAAAACTTGGAAAAAGGTTCCGCGGTGAACAATTAGCAATACAGAAACAAAACGACGAGAAGCAACTGGCAATAAAAAACAAGTGGATGAGAAGCAGTTGAATTTAATGAAATACTTCGAGGAAAAACAGGAAAGAGAATATATATATATATATATATATATATATATATATATATATATATATATATTCAGAGCAATAAAACCATTCAGATAAAAATGGATTTAATAACGCAAGTTTTAATGAATAAGAACAGTGGAGAACTAACCAGCACGGCCTTTTCCCAGAATGCGATCTGGTCAGCTATTGATACACATCATTATGATCCTGAGGATGACCTAACGCTTGCGACGTACTTCAGAAGATTTGGAGACCGTTTCGATTAATTACAGTGCATGGAGGGATCAAAATAAGGTTCGTTTATTGCTACGGAGGTTGAGTGCATCTGAACATACTAAATTCGTGGTCTATATTTTACCAAGAAAATCAACGAATTGTCGTTTGACGAGGCAGTAAAACTGTTAATTGCCTTACACTGTCAAAAAGAAGCCTTTTACATAAGAGATGGAAATGCGTGAATCTTACACGTAAGGAGGGTCAATACTATACGACTTTTGCGTCCATAGTTTATAAGCACGGAGACGATTTCAAGTTGTCGTCATTAACGGCGGACAATTCTAAATGCCAAATATTAACACGAGGTTTGATAGCCACACAAGACACCGATATAAACGTCGTGCTCTAAATAAATTGGAAGTGGAACCTGATTTGGCGCTTCAGAAACAGGCTGAAGATTCTCAGTGGTGTGTCGTAGTGAAGCAAGATTCTCTAAACATAGAGGAAGCAGGTATCGCTCAATGAAAAAGATGGGCTGCGAAAGTAAATGACACCCGCCAGCCAGAAATTACCAACCCAGAGGCAAAAAGAACCCTTCACAAAATTATCCGGATAGACAGCATCCTATCTTGTAGCAAATGTGGATGACCTCATGGTTACAATGCATGTCATTATAAAAAAGAAAATAACGTGTGACCTATACAAGCCAGTCGGGTCAATCCTAATATTGCAGAGCAAAAGTAGCAAAAAAGAGCTGCGTAAAAACTGCAAAAATTGACCTTTCACTAACAGAGAACATAAGGAAATATTTTACGATGAGAATCAGAAATAAAGAAGTGAAACTGCAAGTCGATTCAGGAGCGGATTTATCAATTATTAATTTTCATACATGTATGCGAATAAGAAAGCCTACGATGACAAAGTGGAATAAAGTCGCAGGATCAGTAACTGCTGAAAAATAAATTTTGAGGGTTAGGTACTTATTAATGTGTCACTAAAAAGAACGACAAAAGAGCTAAAAGTGTTCGTACTAAGGAAGGCAACTAATTTGGTGGGACCGATTGGATTCAGGAATTTGTATTATGGAACTCTCCAATGAGTGATTTTTGTCACAAAGTCGAAAACCTTACGGTCGAAGCCAAGAAACCAAACAAAAAAAAGATCCCAAAAAATATTTCCTAGGTGTTTTCTCTGAAAAGCTTGGATGCTGCACAAAAATAGAATGGACATTCGAAATCCTGAGTGAAGAAAATCAATATTCAAAAAGCTACGGGGCGTACCGTTCGGGTTGAGTGAAAAATGAAAAAGAATTGGAAAGACAAGTTAACACTGGGATTTTGATCCCTATTAACTATAAAGAGTGGAAAGCCCCCCCCCTCGTATACGTGAAAAAATCTAAAGAGATTAGAGTATGCGCGGATTTCTCTATCGGATTGAATACAGCGCTCAAGGACCATCACTATCAGCTACCAAACCCAGACGAAGTATTCGCTACGTTAAATGGCGGAACATGTTTTTTTCCAAACTAGTCTCAAGCGAGACGTACCTAACAAATACCACTAGAAGAAGATAGTTCGAAATTTCTGTGTATCGCAACGCACAAATGGCTTTACAAATTTAATAAATTAGCATTCTGTATACAAGTAGCCCCTGCAATTTTCCAACAGGTAATCGATACTTTGCTAAGCGGTTGAGATTTCGCAATAGGCTATCTGGACGATATTCTAATGCGCAGTCCAAATGTTGAACAACATAGACAGCATGTGTTTCAAAGGTTTGACAGAATAAGATAATTTTTTGAACAAATTAAATACCTGGGTCATATAATAGATAAGGACAGGAGGAAACTCAATCTGAATAGGTTTACAGTTATAAAAGACATGCCAGAGCTTCATTATGTAAACATTGTAGGGCTTTTTAGGGCTCACTGACTATTATGAAACGTGCATTCAGGACATGCATGAATTGCGCACGCCATTGAATGTACTATTAAAAATATACAAAAGAAATGAGAGTGGAGGCCTGAGTGACAGACAGTTTTTAAGAAGTTAAAAGATGTATTATCGTAAGATTTAACTCTGACACATTTCAATCCGGAACAAGAAATTATTGTCTTAACCGACACAAGTTTTATAGGATCGGGGCATGCATTCTACATAGGATGCCGGATGGGTCCACTAAGCCAATCGCCCTGCGTGGAGAACTTTACTGCCTTCCGAGAAGAATTACTCCCAAATTGAAAAGGATGAATTGGGGATCATATTCGGGGTTACTAAATTCCACCGATTTTTACAGTGTCGTAAATTAAAATTCCCAATTGTAGGTGGTGTATGTATTCTCCGCTTATCTCGGCATTGTTTCCAGTCATCCTGGACGTCTCCTTGCCACTGGACCCAAAAAGTGCCGATTCAGTAGATGTGTGGTTGGAGATTGCGCAACCCCTGCCTCAGAATTTCACGCGTCTGCATTCGTAACACCCTGCCCTTGACTACAGAAACAAACCTAGAATCGGACGATCAAACCTTTAAGTGCTTTAGACTAAACATACAACATAACATTAGCTACTTTTATTTTCTCTACCGCGCTCCTTCGACCCAGGACTGCACCATAATAAACAAAGTCTCTGAGAGCATAGAGGCAGCACTCTCCCTCGACACTAGCGCATAAGTACATGTATTTGTTGACTTTAATGTTCACCACAAAAACTGGCTTTGATTCTCAACTTACACAGATGCAGTGGGCAGCACAACACATAGCTTCGCTATATCTAATTCCTTATCAAAAATGATTAAGTTTCCATCCCGTTTCCCTAACAAGCAAGAACAACACGCATCACTTCTAGATCTGTTTCTGACCACAGTTCCCGAGGATTGTATAAGAAATGCTGACAGCACACCCGAGAACGCTTATCATGCAGTGATAATGGTCGAAATCGCCCTAAACTCTAGACCCAAAACTGAAGAGTTTTTCTCTTCCTGCTGAAGAGTGCGCAAATGAGACCACTGAATGGTTAAAACGGCAATTGAAGCACATGTTCCCATGCGGAAATTTTATAGCAAGCCCCGCTCTCCCCGGTGGTTTATTCTACTTGCGCAACTGCCATTGCTCAAAGGCAGCATGCATACCGCAGATTTATCCGACAAGTACTGTTCAAACAAACAGCAGTATACAGAAGCTAGAAGTAACGTTCAGAAAGAAATAGCGGCAGCTGAGAGAATTTACTGAAACAACTAAAAAACGCATCGAAGCACAAAAATTAGGAACGCGTGACTTCTGGAAAATCTACAACAGTGTAGTAAATAATGGGAAATCAACAATTTCCCCACTAACCAACAATCACGAGGTTGTCCCCTCAGCAACCGACAAGGCTGATATGCTTGCCAGTCGGTTTGCCTCAAACTTCACACTAGACCCTTCCAACCACCCCATGCCTAACTTTCCTGTGCGGACAGACGCCACGCTAGACGATCTAAAAATCACCCCTGCTCAGGTACACGCTATCAGAAAAAAATTCACATTTCAAAAGCATGTGGACCCGATCTTATCCCAGCTGTGCTATTAAAAAGTGATCAGCCGAAGTAGCTCCAGTTCTCTCCAAACTCTACAACAAATGCCTTAATGAAGCTTGCTTTCCGTGCTGTTGGAAAACTGTTTCTGTTGTACCGGTATTCAAGAATTCTGGCGAAAGGACTGACCCATCAAATTATCGCCCCATTAGCCTCCTCCCACTTTTCGCCAAAATATTTGAGACCATAATTAACCACGCTCTAGTCCATCACCTTACAGATGCTAAACTTCTGACTGACAAACAATATGGATTAAGACAAGCCCTCACTGTAATCTCTGAACGTATATACCATTCACTGGACAAAGCTGGGGGAGGGTAGAGCGGTAAGTCTATATATATATATATATATATATATATATATATATATAAGGCTTTTAACAGGGTGTGGCATGAGGGTCTCCTCAGGAAAAATAGATCATACGGTATCACTGGTAGTATACTTAATATAATTAAATCCTTCTTAGATAAGAGAAAAATTCAGGTTGTCCTCGACGGTCGTACATCTAAACAATATGATATAAATGCGGGAGTGTCTCAGGGGTCTATCCTTGGACCTCTATTGTTCCTAATGTTCATTAATGACCTCTCCGACAAAATTGTCTGTAAGATGGGTATATATGCTGATGACACCACACTCTAAAACAGGCTTGACAGGAAAACAAATGAACACATATCTAACGAAATGGCAGAAACACTAGAGGATGACCTCCAATCTGTAGTGGAATGTGGACAAAAATGGATGGTCACATTCACTGCTGTCAAGACTAAACTGGTTTCCTTCAATAACTACAAGAAACCTACTCTGCCACCAATAACAATGACCAGTGTTTCTTTATCTGAGAGTACATCTTTCAAACTGCTTTACCTAACATTCACAGGAAACATGGGTTGGAACAATTACATTGGAAGCATTGCCAGAAACGCTGCGAAGAAGGTGGCCTCTCTCTACCGTGCTAGAAAACTACTTACACCCAAAAGTATACTGTACCTCTATAAGGCCACCATTCGCCCATGTATGGAGTATTGCTGGTGCATCTGCTGCAAGTCTCTCGCTCCTAGACAAGGTTCAGAAGAGAGTCGATAATCTCATAGGCCGTGATTCAGCATCCGTCCCATCGATGAAATTTGGTATCCGTCCGAGTGTTCTACAGATATTTTTATGGTGAATGCTCTGGCGAACTTCAGACATTAGTGCGCCGACGACGTAGACACCCTCGACAAACCCGACAGGCAGCTAAATCCCACCCCCACGCAGTAGAGATCCCTAGATGTAAAATATCTTTCTACTCCAGTAGTTTCTTCCCCAGAACATCTAAACTCTGGAATTCCATTCCAGGTCTCCGCTTCCCCAACTGTACTGACATGCAGAACTTCAAATATAACGTGAACCGACATCTTGCTACCCAAATCCCAACATAGTACCCCAGTAGTTGTTACCCCAGATAGTATCCCCCTACACCAAAGTGGCAATGTGCCTTGTTTGGGGTTAAAATGTAATAGAGAAAACATTACTACAATTCCTAAAAACATGTACTTACCCGGTGAAAAGGTATTTTCCAGGAACACAAAAAATAATAGTACGATGTAGGAACAAGGTAAGGTGCAGAAAAAGATCGGGCAGGTGGTTCACATTATCAACACTCCTAGATTTACTCACAGGACGCATTTGGACCTTATTCGGAAACGTAAAACAGATGATGAAAGACAACCTCCTGCTGAACAAGACGAAGCAATGGGCCCGATATATGACACGTTCGACTTGGTAACGCCACAAGCAGCCGGACAACGCCGGTACTCCAGGAAAAGGAAAATTACCGACCCGATAGAGATCAGGAAAAAAGCTATACGATCACCTCAGGGGAATGAAACGCTCGGGAGGGGGTGTTGTGGGGTACCAATCACCCCTATTTAAGAATTAAGTGCAATCAACCACTCCTATGAATACCACGTGTTTCTGAGACTAGCTGGAGATATCCATACCATGTTTAACCGCATGCTACGAAAACGTTTCTCTCATACCACTTTAGTGGCTCCTTTATTCTTTATGATAAATACATATTATATTTTATACACTTTACATTACTTGTGGTTTCTTTCATTTGTGATCACTAGCACGGGTCTACAAGAATATTCTAAAACTAAATATTAATCAGAATGACTTTTAAAGGGCATTCATCTTCAAGCTCAAATGTAAGCGACGTGATAGTGTTAACAAACACAAACAGAATTTTAGGAACGACATCATATATATATATATATATATATATATATATATATATATATATATATATATACTGCGAATGAGTTCTCAGGGAATAATATATCTCATAATATAAAATATTCAATAGGGAGTTAATTCTATAATCATACATACCCAATTTACATATATAAAATATCATGTTTAAGCGTATTGTTGGATCGGGCAAACCCGTGCCTTCAGCTAAAGTGTGTGTATATATATATATATATATATATATATATATATATATATATATATATATATATATATATACAGAGAGAGAGAGAGAGAGAGAGAAATAGATAGATAGATAGATAGATAGATAGATAGATAGATATTCTTGCTCTGGTATTGATATTAAAATACTATCTTTTTACTATTTAAAATTATTAAAACTGATAATTTCATACATTCATTTATGGATATGCGAGCGACTGCAAAAAATGAACTAATTTATATATTCTTTGAAAAACAAGCGTCCATAAATTAAATAATAATGTTTGCATTGTTCCTTATTTTGTTTCATTTAACAAGTACGCATAATTCTGTTTATGCACATTTTCTAATCTGTGCATTATACCGTATAACTTAAGATAAAAAAAAACGTTCTGTCACATGGATATGTTATATATACCGAAATCTAACGACGAAGTCTACCGTGCTAAATAACTACTACGTTGAATGTTATAGTTTTGATTAATGTTTGTGGCACAAACGTTATTTCTTTTATTTTTAAACTTATTAGTGTATATATTATTGGGTACAATATAATAATCAATACAAAAGTTTCTTTATAATAATAACGATATTTGATATGGTTTAATATTGTCTACAAGCGTATTTTAGTATCTGGCAGTGTGAGTATGTGATTATGTGTGTGCGTGTGTGTGTATGTGTGTGTGTGTGTGTGTGTGTGTGTGTACCCCCACAGATGGCCTCAAGATAAACCTAATTTTATTCTTGGTATGAATTTCTTATTTTCCAGAGGAGATTTTGTGAGTCTAATATGATTGAAATTAACAGTTAGCAGTCTGTGTCCGCCATCACCTTATTCTCAGTCTTCTCCTAAATGATGTATTGCTGAATGATTCTATTTTTTCCAATGTCAAAACACACAGTCACTTCCTTTGAATAAAAGGGCGAGGAGTATGTCATGGTGCGTACTCTGAGCTCAGACGCCGACACTCTACTTTTCGCTATGCCCACTTAAGTGATATTGAGTTTTGGTAATTGAATCCAATAAAGCAGGTGTTATTTTCAAGCATGTGACGCGTATATTCCCAGAATGATTCTTGGCCAGTTTTATTATGATTGGGTTGCATTTACAATATCTAAATTTAGTAGAGAAAGAAATTAGGATCTTCAAAGCTGGCAGTCTCTTAATATCAGTAGCTTGCTTGAGTGATCCCTCTGGACGTTTCTATAAAATCTTTATATTGTCAGGAATAATGCCCTAATAACATTTACTACTGCGATTTGAGGGGCATGCGTAACGTATGCAGTTCTCTCGAAATTTCAGTACCATAAAATATTGATACTGCATGAACATTTCTTGCATTATATGTATCTATCTATAAATCTATAAAAGTGAAAGTGTCTGCCTGTGTGCCTGAATGTATGTTTGTGTGCATTTCCTTACGCAATAACTCTGTCAATTTTCAGTCTACAGACTCGAAATTTAATATACCGCGTACTGAGATTTGAGAAAATCTTTATAATCGGTTTTCCGCAGTGTTGGGACGATTAATATTAATCGGGTGTCGAAAAAATCGGAGCCTTTCGGGGTAACGGAATCGGTATCGTAATCGGAAACATTTTAGCCTATTTTCCGATGGCAAAACCGATTCCATAAATTACCTTTTTATTTGATTTTGTTTTAAGAAGCATCTTCCACTGTTTGTAGTAATAATGCAATAATAAATATTTATTGATTTAAACTTCCAGTGAGAATAAAATCTCTAGATCATCCCCCCTCACAAGTGTGTTTTTACGTTTGAGAAAATATAGGCACATTTAAGATGCGTTTTGACAGTAATCGGAACAAAATAACAATTTTATAGTAAACTAACATTTCGGCCTGGCGTTGTCCGGGTGTTTGGGGGTGTATGTTGAGGAAAAAAAAAAGGGTCAATTTGTTTAACTTTGATCCCTGTTATGACCCCTTAACATGTATTGTTTTGCGCACAAACCAAGTCATTAAGTTAGATCCATGTCCACGGGACCTATATCTAAAATCTCAAGTGTTTAGACCGAAAGTTGTCGGAGGAGTTTTGTAGAGTTCTCAAAGATCAAATCGTTGAACGTTGACCCATTAACAGACAAATGTCTGGCCGAAAACCGATCCTATAGATTTTCCCAAATCTCAGTACCCTGTATATACAAAATTCGAGTCTTTATATTAAAAATTGAGAAAGTTATTGTGTAGAGAAATCTACACAGATACACATACAGACAGACAGACAGACAGACAGACACACAGGCACGTTCACTTTCATAGATATATAGATATTTAGAGATTTATAAAGAATCGGAATCGGAATCGGTAATTTTAGCGAAATCGGAAAAATACTGGAATCGTCACATCACAAGTTAAAAGCATAAGTTTAGCTTCAGATATCCGGAAATTGAATCTCCGTCGGTAACATAGGAATATATATTTATATGGTTACATTTTTGATTACATGAGATAACATTGTTCTTTTTTTACATAGATATTTAATATAGAATGTTTAATGCATTTGCAAGATTATTGGAAAAACAGCTTTTATGAATAAACATCTAATACTGAACATAAAATGACAAATTATCAACAAATATCTACCGTCTAGTGTTTTGATATTTATTTGCTACGTTATATAGTTATCGATTAATAAACAAGGTTATGTAAGCCACGGTTCGTATACTAGCGATTAATCTGCATTATATATATATATATATATATATATATATATATATATATATATATATATATATATATATATATATATTTCTCGGGTGGTTTTATACCAACATGAAAATTCATCATTCATCCTATTCTCCTGACCTTGCTCCTTTAAACTACCATATGTTTCGTAACGTACAAAAATGTTTGGAAAGAAACAGATTTTGTAAAGCAGACCGATGTTGGTACCGACATTTGTGACGAGTAAATTATGTAACGTAGTCGTTAACTGTTCAAACTCCAGACCCGCATGTTGAATGCGACAGTCGCAAATAAAGAAAAACATGGAAAAGTTCGATTCAGTATTTCAAGTTAGAACAACATACATTAGTTTATAATTATTTCCAGAATGATGCTTTATCTCTTATTTTAATGCCCT
>NC_136487.1:132965182-133085182 GCF_053919585.1 Euprymna scolopes | reverse complement strand
GTTTACAGAGAATATCATCAGCAACGCTGACCAAAACCGCGTGGATATCCACGTTCATTATAAGATAATACACTCCCATCCAAAATTTAAGACCAAATGAAAATCTTAAAATGGATTTTTTAAAGTATAAAGTTAAAATTACTACTTAAGGTTAATAATACTAAAACTGTAAATATTGTGGAAAAAAAGGACATTCCAAACATTTAATTCAGAAATTTACAATTTTATAAAATGAGACATCTTACATGTGATTAAAATTATAAGACCAAAGGTATGAATTTTACAAAATTGTTGGAAAAATATATGAAAACATCTAAGAACTAAATTCAATAATGCGTTCTTCCTTTACTGGTTTTGATGACTTATTATTTTTAATTGTTTCGGGCAAGAAATAAGCATTTCTATTAAAGTCCAAGGCATGTTGGACCAGCTTTCGAAAGTTACTTCACAAAGTTCATTTTCGTTAAATATTGTTTGCCATTTAAAAAAAAAACAAATATCTATTGTCATTCATCCTGAAACATTTTCAATTGGGTTCAAGCCCAGTGAGAATGGTTGATATCTCAAGGGATGGACTCTATTTTGTTCAGAAAAGTCAAGGTCTGTGGCGTAGCATGCAATGCAGAATTATCCTACCACATCTATGGCCTTCCGTCATCAACGATGCTTTTTTATAGCATGCCAACATAACCAGCTGCAGTCTGAAAACCCTGCACTACCTCTTGCAGGAGTGACCATAGAGAAGTGTAAAACTTGCATCTATAACGGTCTCAAATCCAACATCTAATCTAAGATCCAGAGTTCGAAAACTCAATAGAAGGAAAAGAACAGAAACTACGTAGAAGTTGTCAACAACATTCTGGCTGATGTCAGAAACCTGAGCTAGAAACTGAGCGTCAATATTGACTACGTATTTTCACATACGGACCGGTTTCCTTGGACCTGTGTGCAATGAGTGTCAAGCAGGGGAAGATCTTCCTTATGACCTGAAGGAGATGAATATCAGCTTCCAGGATCGCTGAGACGCAGACATGATGGTTGATTATTGTTGGAATCTGAAAGGAGAACACCATGTCTCTGAGTATTCTACGAGTTAAAATAACTGATGCTGAAGCGTTGAAATTTGAGCAATGGTTAAGCAACATGCAATTTACGGTTACTTGCCTTAAACAATTCCCACCATTCAGTTTACTGTGATCCATGTTTCAGGTAATCAATATATATTTAAGCACAACATTTTTCTCTTAAAAGAGATTCAGCATAATATGTGTTGACAAAGCTCAGCTGAAAATGTCACAAAAAATGTAATTGATTCTTTCACAAGAACTTACTTTTTTTCAAAAAAACTTAGCACAGAAATCTGTCCTGATGGAGAAAAAATTATACTATTTCCTTATTTAGCCGTGCAAAAATGCCATAAATATGTTGTATCAATCTAGAAACGTTCAGCAGTTTAACAACTATTATGCAGTGTTATCGATCTTAAATTAAAATGCCATGAGAAAATCGTATTACTCTGAATAATATTTATTTTCGGAACTGTCATATTTTAATGAAATATACCTTGAAAATGTACGAAAAAAAGTTATGCGATTTTATATATTTCAACACATTTTGGATATCTGAAAGATGGTGTATTGTAAGTCATTTAAACTCTAGTATTCAAAAATAAATTGGATTAAAATCTGAATTCTAATATTTTGGGTGTATAATATAAATACAATACAAGATAACAGAAATAAAAATATGTAGGAAAAATTCAATTGTTATTATCGATTTCAAACTTTTCCTTCGGTCATGTGACATTTGCAGTTGAGGATCGTTAGTTTATGCTTTTTCTATTGCATCATGACATGACAAATAATTAACTTAATTTCGATCAGCACGTAATATAAAAGAAAAAATCCTTGCAAATATGTTTTGTGAAAATATATTTCATGTGCTGGTCGTTTGTCTCTTGCGCACAATCTTTAAAGTAAAAAACGAGTGCATGCTTACACTATATTAATTATCGACAACACTAAAAAGATCCTAATTAACTAGCGTCTCGGTATGTAACCAATATTTTAATATGACTAATGAATAAATACATCCGTGCACGAGCAATGTAACAATAACTGTTACTTGAAAATATGCATATATTTAAACAATATTTATAATCAATTGTGTGTCTGTATGTTCGAAGAATCATATAATAACTGGCACATATGTGTATTCATGATGCTGGGCGATCGCGGCTTAATGGGTTATAACAGGCATTAATACATGGATGCGTAAAATGTAAATTTAGTGTTTTTCACGGAATCACTTTCATCAAAAACTAAGCGTAATGCCTCATAGAAAGAAAGTATATATCTTGAGAATAGGCTTTCAGATAAAGGATATATATATATATATGTATATATATATATAACTACTAAATTTACTCACATAAAATTAATATACGAAAGTATAGATTTATGCGTAAACTTTAAGTAGTTACTTCAAAAGTGTTCAATACGTAGGTAGAGCTACTTAGCCTGAAGAATCCTTGAGTGGATGAAACGAGGAATATTCAGTGTAGTTTAATCGCCATATACATTTTATAACTTAATATATATATATATACATATATATGCATATATATACATATATATGCATATATATATACATATATATGCATATATATATGTATATATATATATATATATATATATATATATATATTTCCTCTAAAGCTCTGGCCTTAAAGAAGGAGAGACTAAAACGTGATGCTATGGTTAAAATGATCTGAAAATAACTGCACAGGGAGACATTATTCCAAATATTTCCCATATGTTATATCTCCCCTCTTACGAAAAAAGGGCAAGAGCATGAATATCTCCACTATCAAAGGAGACTTTAAAACTGTGAAATTTTCTTTATGTATAAAAAACAACACATTAGAAATCTTAAAAATTAAGTCTCCCCTTGCTTATTTAAAACCATAGCAGCAAGTTCTAGTCTCCCTTCCATCTAGGGCAAAGGAGTTTGTAGAAATATCAGATACTTTGTAATCCATATGCAAAACTAGTAAAACAAATTACTATGATGGAAATATTATATGACTGTAAAAAGGTGCAAAATATAGGATCTGGATTACGGAAATTCCCTTTATAGTGCGAATTTCAGGGGAACCTTCACATAGCATATTACAATTTTTTTTTTTACAAAGGCATCACCACATTATCAAGGCCCAGAGGCCACTCAAGGATAAGGGTTAAAGAGTGTACAGTAGAAATTGGACAATATAGTAATCATTAGTAATGAAAATTTGTTAAATTTGATAACTTATATGGAACGGCTCATCAAGAACTTATTTACTTTATACTTGAACACAACCATATTGTAGTCAGCCGGAAAGCAGGAAAACGGAAGACAATTCCACAGGCGTGCAGTTATAAGAAAGAAGCTTTGTTCATGGAATCTACGTTTAGGTTTAGGCACAGATAAAGAGTGGGGGGAATTATTGATAGTGTTTACAGCTAGACGAGTGTTTCTTGTGAAAGTTTGGCGAGGGGGGAACCATAGATTTAAGCTCAGTCGAACACTTTCCATGAAAATAACGATACATCAGAGACAAACTCGCAACATCTTTTCTGTGAGATAGAGGTTGCAAGGAGGAGAAAAGGACATCTACGAGGCTACGAAGTCTATTTTGAACTCTATCAAGGCAGGACAAGTCTTTTCCAGCAGCTCCTGCCCAGATGTGGCAACAGTATTCCATCCTTGGACGTACCTGGCTCTTATATAGATAGAGAATAGCATCAGCAGTGAGATATTTACCGGATCGATAGAAAGATCCCACCATTTTCCCAGCAGCCTTGGCAACAGATTTGATGTACGTGTTCCATTTAAGATCAGGAGTAATGGTCAAGCCCAGAAGCTTGTCAAAATTTGAGGCCTCCAGAAGACGAGAGCCATTCATTTCAATTGATGCCAAATGTGGATTAGAATGTTGATGATGTAAGGAGAGAAGCTTGGTTTTAGATGCATTAAAAGTAACCAGACACTCCTTTCCCCATTGTACTACGTGCTCAAGATCAGAGGAGAGAGAATTGGAGAGAACTTGGTCGTTTACTGTCTTAGATGTGGTACCATAAATGGTAGTGTCGTCAGCATAAATGTCTACAAATGATGTAAGGATGTGATTTGGAAGATCATTAATGTAGATCAGGAAAAGAGTTGGGCCCAGGATGGATCCCTGAAGGACACCGGCATTAATACTGTGAGCTTCTGATTTTTGCCCCTCAACTACTACTCTTATGAACCTATCAGAAAGAAATGATTTAATAATTGAGAAGACTTTTCCAGCTATACCATAGCTCGCGATCTAATGAAGTAAACCTTTATGCCATACCCTAGCAAAGGCTTTAGATATGTCAAGAGCAATTGCCCTAGAAAGATTGCCACCGTCGAGAGATTTGCTAATCCTATGTGATATAACTGTAAGCACATCTGCTGTAGATCTAGCAGAACGGAAACCATATTGAGTGTCACTAAGAAGGTTATTTTTGTTGAGATGTTTGATTACTTCCGTATTTAACACAGATTCTAGCAACTTACTCATGACGCACAGGAGACTTATTGGCCTGTGCTGAGAGGGGGATGAGCGATCACCTGAATTCTTAAATACAGGGCATACTGATGAGATTTTCCAGGGAGATGGGAAACTATTCTCCTTAAGACAACGTTTAAACAGTTTTGTAAGTATGGGCGCTAGTTCAGGTTGAAGTTTTTTGAGTACTATAATTGGAATAACGTCAGGGCCAGTTGCTTTACTGGAATCAAGGTTTTTGATAAGCTTGGCAACATCACGTACAGATATACGTATATCACATAGCGTGTTTTCTGATACAGGAGGAAATATTGGAGGTTGGCGGCCTTGGTCGCAAAGGGTAGAATTAGCTGCAAAGTTCTTGACAAAGAGTTTAGCTTTGTCTGACGCTGACGAGATTACCTCAGGTCCATTGATAATAGTTGGGATGGAGCACACGCTTCTGTTCAGGATTCTGTTTGCTATTTGCCAAAACTGGTGGGAACCAAGCCGCTGCTCAGCAACTTTGGACTTAACAGATTGAGCATAAAACTCTCTTGCGTTCCTTATTACTTTCTTACAATGGTTGCTGGCAGTCCTGAAAACGGTTTTAGTTTCCATACATCTATTACGTTTGAAGCAGTGGAAAAAAGTGATTTCTGTGCGCAATGGCAGCGGCACCTTCTGGAGAGAACCATGGCTGACTGTTAGGTTTTTGCTGAAACTTTTTCGAGGGTATGAAATGGTCAATACCTACAATTAACCATTCCGTCAGGGCAAATACTATAGAGGACACATACTTTTTAAACATGGATTGCAGAGGTAGATCAGATACAAATGTACGGAAGCTATCCCAGTCAGCCTTAGTGTATCGATATACTGTACGATGGAGAGGTACGTCTGGGGACTTATTACATTTCATTTTTATCTTAATTGATACAACAGAGTGGTCGGAAGATACAAGAGGCGACAGAACAGAAACTGAACATAGTTCAGGGCAAGTTGTGAGAAAAAGGTCTAGTAGGCTCGCATACTGGCCGTCATTGTCGGGCACACGAGTGGGTTCCTGAACAATCTGAGTGAGGTCATAGGCAATGGAGAAATCATGACAGAACCTCCCCTCATCATCGGTCTTGTTTGAGTGGGTCAACCATTCGACGTTGTGAACATTGAAGTCTCCACATACGTGAATGTTAGCTGAAGGATAAGCAGATAGGACTTGGTCAATTTTCTCGGATATGCTTTGAAAGATAGTAACTCCGCTGTTGTGGGGGCGATAGAGAGTAAATATAAATGCAGTAGTGTGAGCTAAAGCAACCCGGATGCACATATAGGGTAAGTTAGGATCTTCCCTGGAGATGTCCCTACCACATGGAAAGCTATCTTTAATATAGGCACATATTCCATGCCCATGGCGATCTAGGGGGTCAGATTTAGAAGTTAAGTTAGAGTATCCTGTAATTGCAAACTCTTCTAGGGAAATACCCTGTCCAATGCCAGTTTCACTTAAAAATAAAAGGTCTGGTTTAGCCTCCTGTAATTGAGTTTCAACCTCTGGAAGGTTAGAACGTAGACCGCTGATGTTGGAGAAGGAGACATGGTAGTAGGGGTCTACGTTGGAAGTTGGAGAACCGGGTTTAATCGTGTATTTTTTCTTGAAACTTGTCATGATGAAATTTTTAGATTTGTGGACTAGTTCGTCAGATTTACTTAGAGCAGAACAGAGAGGGGAAACTAAGAGAGAAAAAGAAATGAAGAATTTTTTTTTGTAGCTAATGATAAGGTAAAGCCGTAACAATTACCCACTAGTATGGCATCGAGAGGCCCCACCAGAAGCTACTGCATGGTCCAGAATCCATTCACCAAATGGCAATACAGCAGCCCCAGTACTTTGCACCTGCTGATAGGACAGCCTCCTTAGTAGTTAATCCAAGATTTGGGTCCCTGACTATCAGGCGGATAACGTCAGCCCAGACAAAACGTTTACCTCCAGCACCCTTACTAGTGACATGGCTACAAGGATAGACATAGAAACAGAAAATTTCCACCAACTCTGCCAACTGTTCGCGCAAAATACTGTCAACCTAGAAAACAGCTATTTCTTCTCCCTTTGTCAGAAGAATCACTCATTAAAAAATGAGGACTGAGAGACAAATAAGAAGAAGCGAGAGTAACAGGAGCTGCCGATAACGCATCCACAATGCGTTTTCTACTCTCCAGTAAAAAAAAAAAAATTATTAAGTATTGTACTTAATAACAGTCCAACGGACGTGTTTAAGGGAAAGTATGGTGATAGATTCCCCTCTCACGAACTAAAAATGAGTACAATTAGGTAATCTATTTTTCCAATCAACTCGGTAGATAAATAATCATTTATGGACGAGAAAAAAAAGCTAGCATTTAATACAACAGAAATACATAAATTAAATACTGAAATTAAATGTAGTCATTAATATTTGAATCTAATAATAAAAAGTGCGAATTAGTAATGAAATCACTTATCTCAAAAACACTCCCGTCTCCAGAATGCAAACTAGTGAAGAATTTAACTTTTAATAGCGTTCAGAAGATTTTTTTTTATTATTAACCGTTAAAAAGAAAAGCGTGATTTTATTCTGAACTTTAACTAGTCACGTTTTAAGAAACTTACGATATAAAAGAAAAGCGGATGGGGGGGGGTTCTTCCGAAGATAGTTGGTGACGTTATAAGTAATTGCGAGATAAGATGGAAGCCAGAATTTAGGGGTCGGGGACTGAAAATGATAATATAATGGATTGATTATACAATATTTAAGATCAACTCGGTAGATAAACATTTATGGACGAGAACAAAAAAAAGCTAGCATTTAATACAACAGAAATACATAAATTAAATACTGAAATAAAATGTAGTTATTAATATTTGAATCTAAAAATAAATAAAATAAATTAAGTTTATTATATTTTCAACGAGCCTTAATTTGTAAAATTCTGATCACTATTCTCAATTTTTTTTGCACTTCCTCAGACGACCCGGAATCTTTCGACGCCACTAAGAAACACAGTATAAAAATCAAATAAAAAATATACATATACTTTGTCTATTATTATTAGTAAATATCTAACTACCTCGGTGTTTTCATTAGTCCTGATTTTTGTAAAATCTCAAGCCTAAATATATATTATAATATATATGTTTTTAAATAATATATATGCATTCTGTTATATTATAATATATAGAATATATATAGTATATTATGATATATATTTATTATAATATATAATATATCAGGATATATTATACTATATGTTAGCATATACATATTAAGAATATATATAATATTATATATATATATATACTTTAATGTATAGATATATATATATATATATATATATATAACACCTAAATGAGAAAATATTATATTCCAAAATGCAATATATTGACCAGCTTACAATGTATCCTTGTAGTACGTTGACATGTATTATTGTTGACAGCACTTTTGTGATAGATTTTATGAAGTCATTTACATAGTATATCAATCAATTAATGTATATTTGCCTTTAAGGAAACAATGTAAGATGGTTAACACATAAAAAAATGTAAATATAAACTTTTGTATTGTATTTCCTATATAGGCATTAATTACATTGTATTAAGCTTCATAAATTTAACGAATGGTATAAATTTTAGGTGAAATCTAAATGCAAAAATATATCCCCCCACACACACACTTACATATATACATACACCCCCCCACACACACACATATATATATATATATATATATATATATATATATATATATATGTATATATATATATATATATATATAGGAAGCTCGGTTCAATACATTATACAGAAAATATTTTATCAACCCCATACGTAACTTAGAAATGAAAGGAATTATATAACTCGCTTCTAACCGTTTATTTAATTTTGATTTTGTTGTGATAAACTCAAAGAACATTGTTTTAAAATGGCATGACTTTACAAGGAACACAGGGAGCTGGCTGTTCCAGGTCCGCGTTTTGCACTATTCATAGAAACATATTTGTCAAACAGTTACGACGGAACGCTGGATTCAACCAAGCAAGTGTTTATAATTCAGTGATGGAAGGAAGTAAAACAGGAACTTCGGAAAACTGAATAAGTTTTTGAGCATACAAGTTTGCATTGCAAACTAGTGGAACGTAAGACTATTCCTATGTTTTGTTTTTATTGTCTTAGCACTTTCATAATACTTTAGCGCACCCCTAAGTACAAAACAAAGAGAAATACGAACTCGTAGTTTTCTTTTCTCGCGTCATTACATAAGTTTGTCAGCGTTCGATTTTTAATTTACTTAATAAAATGCACATATAGTTGTTGTTTTTGTTTTTTCTCTTGAGTCAACATTTTTTGTGCTATGGAAGTGCACTTGCGTTGAAGAAATAGTGAATATGTCTGGCGAGATATATTTTTCTCTTCTATAGGAAACGACATTTCTTGGAATTTAAAACTATGGTAAACTTTTTTTTCTTGCGAAGTTATTGACGAAAAATACTGTTCCTTTACCCCAGTTTCTCTAAATATAATAAAACCTTGGTTGATCTGCACACGGTTAAGCCATTATTTGTAAATTCGTATTCTATATATAATACAAAAGTGGATGAATTACAAAGTTCATTGAGATAATTATTGAAACTGTAAATTGAACAGCAACAATATCAGAAACAATTATTCGTACATCAGAAACGCTCCAATGCAATACAACAAAATTGTTTGAACACCAGAATCACTCACACGAAACACAATAAAACAACTAATGAGGCTGTTTATTAAAGTCATAAAAAATAATATGTCCACCGGTAATAATACAATTTAACAAGACGCAATATAGAATGCGGTTGACAATTTATGCTACAAACCAGAAGAATGTAAATCATTTGAATTTTATTTACGTCGATATGAAGATTATTTTAGTATCGATTAGAAAACAGTGATCGAACTAGAAAAAAAGTTCGCTTACGATTGCAGAAACTAGAGACGGTCGCACATAACAAGTTTGTGGATTTTTCGTACCGCGTGCAACGTCGTAATTTTCTTTCGCCAAAACGGTGGAAATTCTTACAGGACTATTATCTTTATTCCATAAGCGTTTGTCATGTCTGAATTGACTGAGGAATGACGAAGATGATGTCTCAATCAACGCATTCATAATAAATAAAAAAAATTGCGACGAATTCAAACTTGCGGATCTCATTGTAGACAATTTTCAATGTTAAGTATTTGCGCAAGGACTGACTTGATCGAGACCCGGAAATTAAAAGGCGTGTCCTAACAAAATTATCAACTAAAAAAAAACAAAAAAAACTATCCTACAAAATAAACAGGAGACTGTAAAATTAGACAGTATATGAAAAAAAAGATTCGATGGATATTAAAGTAGACGTCTCGCAGGTGAAAACAAAAACCAAAAAAAACATACGGACAATTTAAAATAATCACGTAAAAATACAATACAATTTAGAGAAAAAAGACGCACATATCGACACATAGCTAAGATAGAATTTGAAAAAAAGAAAAATCTCGTCACCGTGTAATCAATGCGGTAATTTACATCGGATGAAATACTCTCCATATATATCAAGAAAACGTTTTATATGTAAATATATATATATATATATATATATATATATATATATATATATATATATATATATATATATATATATAGAACATAAAAGTACTCATTGCTAAAATAAAATTAAATACAATCTCGAGAGACTAAAAATAACAAAAAAAAAAAAGGTTGCGAAAATATGTGACTACAAAAATTCATGATAATGAAATAAAAATGCAACTCGATTCCGGTTCATACCATTTCCATGGTCAACTTAAATACCTGGTAGAAATTGAATAAAGCTACAATGCTGAGAACATACATAACTGCAAAGGCCGTAAACGAAAGGTGATTTTTTTAGCAAACGTAATTTTATTTATGTATGGCACAATCACGTTGATACACCGGTTCTCGCCAGGTGACCGAAGGTAAGCAACGTTGAGCATGGTCAGTACCAGATGGGTGACCATTTGGGAAGGCTAGGCGCTGTATGTATCTTCTGGGAAGGTTGGGCATGGGGCCAGCACCCTCACCCTGTAAAAGAGGACTTCTCGCTTCAAAAGTATCTACAAAAGTTGTAGAAGGCATATGCAGGGGCTAAAGGCTATTGATGGATAGAACTTTATTTATAATTACGAAAACATTAAAAGTTTATGTATTAACGAAATACAACTAACCTACTGGGTTCGGACTAGATTTATGAAGTAAAAATTTGGCACCAACCAAGCAATAATTTTTGAAAAACAAAATTAAAATATAAAAGAGATGCGCATGTATTGAAAAACAAGATTAAAGGAACCATTTCTTGTTTTAGGCGAGCAAAAAGCCGAAAAGATGGCGCAAACAAACCGATACTGTTATGGGCCAAACAAAACTATATCTTCCTTAACGAGAACAGCGCCTGACCACAACGTGCGCAACCAAATTCAGGCAGGACACTCTATCACTAATCCTAAAGTGAGGACATCCTCGCCAACCAACCCAGTAGTAAATGTTTATGTGACTGCAGGCGATTTTTCACCGGATACGTAATGTTAAGCTATACAGCAAAAAGTACCAGTCACAAATGTATTTTTTCCCAGTATTTGAAATATTATGTAATGAAAGTCAACGTCACTTAAGCTATTACGTGCAGCAAAATAATACCACTTCCACTGTATTTTCTTTCACTATATGGAAGAACCCCCGGATCGTTTTATTAGCCGTCTTTTTAAAATAGACAGTTTATCAGGTTTACAATACTAGTGGAAAACTCTGGAACAATATCGTCCCTTTGTATGATGAATTATTACGAGAGGGGTCCTAGGTGAGGTTTATTGACCCTTCCTTACCTGTGTCGATCTGTACCGACGCAAATAACTAATTGCTTTAATAAATTCCCGCGAATAATACATGAGAAAATGATTATAAAATATTTTTCTTGCTGGCCATGAGAAAAATTTAGCTCTGAAAAATACATCTCTTTAGAAGTGGAGACTATGGAATCCGTTTACGACACATGATATTGAGCCTTCCGAAATAATGCCAGAACCACAGCGTTTGGGCAGAAAGATGAAAATCACCGGACCGTTCATCGTCCATCCAAAGAGGAAAAATACTTATACACCATACGGAGTAATCAGCTAGGGATGTGGTGGTCGGCGGAACTAAACTATGTTAAGTCCAAATAAACTATTCCAATCTCAATAAATACCAGCAAGCTAAGCCGTAAAGTGTCAGTCGACACCCGGTACTTGTACTTGGCTGGTCACTGAAGTGTGGTGTCTGCACAAATCCAGCACTCAAATTAATTGTCCTCAGTCAATATAGGGGGGACCCTTTCTATACTGAGACAATTCTTTTTTTGCAGAATCCCCTTTTGAGGAAAGCTGGTTATCTCCCACATTAAACCGACCTTGTGTCACATTTTGTTTCGTGGGAAACAAATAAATAACCAATCGACACCCAGTAGTCGTATTGGGCTGGTAACTGAAGTTTGGTGTTTGCACTGACGGTGCACTCAAATAAATTGTCCTCAGTCAATGGAGGGGGAGAACAGTTCAATACTAAGGCAATTTTATTTTTTCAGAATTCCTCTTTTGATGTGAGCTGGTTATCTCCCACATTACTTCTGTTACATTTTGTTTCGTGGGGAAACAAATAAATAACCAGTCGATATCCGTTACTCGTACTGGACTGGTGGCTGAAGTGTAGTGTCAATTCAGATGCTGCACTAAATTAATTGTCCTTAGTCAATGGAGGGTGAACCCCTGCTATACTAAACCAATTTTATTTTTTCAGGATGCCCTTTTTGAGGGTTATCTCTCACGTTAAACCGACCTTCTGCCCCATTTTGTTTCGTGGGCAACAAATAAATAATCAATCGATATCTGGTGGACCAACGTAGGTCGTTTGTCGGCTACGAGAACAACCGACATATCGCATGTTTTCCAATACATGTTGGTACTATGGCGTTGTGTTTTTCTTTGGTAACCTTTAACAGAGCTTAACGATATATTATTTCAAAGTTATGCGGCGTGTATGAAGCGTGGAAACGATGTCGTTTTTTATATTTCATATTTTATTTTGATATTGCAGTCCTTGTTCTAAAAATGTAGGGAAACAACAGTAGAAGACGGTGAAAAGTGGACATTCCTTGCAAATCTTTCTAAATATTTCACGTGCATTTCAGTAATCGATGTAAGAGATGGATGCTGCGTCTTTTATTTTTGTTTATTATTTTTAATCTTGAGCGCATTAAAACGCAACTAATTTCTATATAAATAATCAATGATTAGAATGTGTAAGGAAGCTGTTAAACAGAAAAGTAGTATTATGTATAGTAATAATAATATTATTATTGATTATCATAACCGAAATATTAGTAAAAAACTTGAAATTACTTTTCTATATACCTTTATATTATATATATATAGAAAGAGAGAGAGATTGAGAGTGAGAAAGAGAGAGAAAAGGGGCGATAGTGAGAGAAAAATAGAGAAGCAGTCAAACTGTGTAAACTCCTTATGAGGTTTATATCTTGTGATTTGATAAAATCTGTATAAGTATATTAAGCACTTTTAAAAATATTTATTTTTAGTTAATATCTGCAGTATACCTGCACTTAATAAATCAAGTGATATATATATATATATATATATATATATATATATATATATATATATATATATGAAATTGGTATATTTAGGCTGCATTTTTTTCATTCAGGCAATTATTGTTAAATGACACTGTAACACTTTGCTTCATGATTTTTTTTTCGATTTTCCGTATAATCTTTTTTGTATCAAAATTAAAGATATAAATAAATATTCCATAGTTATTGCTGTCATGAGCGCTTTCGATTTGTTCACGAATGATCACCAGGTGTTTAAGTAAAACTGCTAATGAGCGAAAATGAGAATTAAATGTGAAAACATAAATATACAGTAAACGACGATGAGTTAAAATATATAAAGTGAATGAAAATCCAATCAAAAATATAGGTCGATTAAAAATTCGAGTATTAAAACCAGCAAGTTCGTGCGCATCGTTAACAAAGTCCGTCCAATACGAACTACGCAAGACATTTTAGAACGTTACTGTTTTTCTCGAATGCAGTATCATTCAAATCAAATGACACCTAACTTCAGAATCGAAGAAAATGCAATTAAATATATCATACGCAGATACTTGACGCCCTTTGACACTAATTCTAAAATTAAATTTATTATCTACTACGAGAGTTTAGAACTCAAAACCTTGTTGCAAGAAACAACACCTCACCGGCTATAAAAACGTTGGAACAAACACATGTAGTGTATAAATTCAAATGCTATATGGGAGAATGTAACTCCGAAAATAATACGTACATTGGGTATAGAACAACAGCATTGTCCCGGCGAATAACCATGCATCTAAACAATACTAGTGCTTTATGGAAACACTATTATGGGTACCCGGCGTTGCCCGGGTCGACATAAAGTTCCGTTTTGTACACACCTATAATACTAAGCATATTAATAATTTTCATCGCGGGTAACGTCGATCCCCCCCCACACACACATACACAACAATTTCAAAAATAAAAGAACAGATAAAAACATGTTAATGTAATCTCCCCAAAAAAGTACGTGATACCCTCTCCACCAAGTGAGATTCTACGAATAATAAAAATCATTTGTTTATTTGTTGATAAATATTTTGTAAAAAACAAACAAATAAACAAAACAAAATATATAAAATAAAATAAATAAAAATATTTTCAGTTCTTTAAAGGTAGGTTTTTGTTATTTTTGATTATTTACATTTGTATTTTTCCGGGTTGTTTGTTTTAAAAAACGCTCGGCTTAAACCGATGATTGCCGGTCTCGCCCGACCCATGCTTGACGGGAACTCCCAAGAATCAGGGTCAAATAATGCAACAGTATTGAATATTGAAAAATGAAGCAAAACATTTTTCTGTTTACTTTATTTGGGAAGGGTTTTTTTTTTACCTTGTGAACTTGATTTCAAATTGCGTATTGTTTCTATATTTCTTTTCAGCCTAATTACCCAGTTTTTTAATTTAATTCTTGCCTGGCCAAGTAACTGTAAAATCTAAATGTGACGACGTTCAGAATCTATTCAAAATATATAAGCAGAATATTGGTTTCTTCCTTTCCTTCTCCGTAAAAAAAGAAGAGAAAGCTATCACTAAACGACCCCAAATGTAAAGTGTATCCCCCCTACTCCAATGACCTTGGAGAGAAAGGGCAGAATTCCCTAACGTCATTTGCATGGTGGTCGAAGAGAGCCACACAGCTCAATTTTAGCTAAGTACATTTTTTTTCACACTTTATTTTATTTTTATATTGTATTTTATTCTATTTTTACTTATTTATTTTATTATTTTTAAAACCAAACAAATCTAACCCTCTCTTTTTTCGTTTGTGCTCATATCATTCTATGTAATTTTATCATATTTCTCACACATCTTGACCATTTTTGATTCACTTATTTTAAAACAATTTCCTGACAAATTTTTCTTTTTTACCATGTCACATCGACGTAGTAATTGGGTGGGGGAATCCCTATTTAGATTAATTAGATGACAGAAGAACTTTATTTAAGTACAATACTTAATATTAACAGCCATGGTAAGGTGCAAAAAAAAGTGCCGCCCAATTTAACTCTCACTATTCGTAACCTAAATATGCAGTATCTTAGCTGTGATACTAGAGCTATTCTTCCTGAGTTGATGCTATGCTCTGTGCGTGACCTTAATGTCTGCCTATAAATACAAAATACGAATTTCCGATCCGCCATGAACAAGTTCTTGTAACTGGAACAAACACCTAACTGCTAGCTACGAAATCCCAATATACATTTTACTTCCAAGACGATTACCTCTATCTAACCTGCATGCGCAAAAAAAAACCTACCTGCCACTCTAAATCCTAATGTAGATCTGTTTCTTGTAAATTAATAACCCCTGTCCCTTGAAGGCTAACAATCTGCTCCTTCCCACCAAACCGCTACCTAACTCCTACATTTCACACCGTTTTGTAATGGAATCTTTAACTTCCAACCCCTAACCCTCACATGCTAACTGCTTAGTCATCACTACACAACTATGCAATTCTACCCTTTAGACATGCAATGGAGTTCATTCCTATTCCAGTTGGTATTTAACAGCCAAAGTATGTACTCGGAAGCAAAGCACACCGCACTGCATTACACAACTATGTCTCCTCTTAGATAGCTTTGCAACGCTAATACGAAACTGAACCAATGCTCCTTGCTATGCTAAATGCCCATAACTCTTACTTGAAAGCTGAAAACATCTTCTCTCAGTAATAGAAACTCACTTTGTACCTTCAACTTTATTTGCACCTACTAAAACCAGCCCATATATCTATTTATCAAATTACACATGACTCAAACCTTACTGTTTTATCCGTACTATAGTGCACTCGCATCTCATGCCCTGCTGTCATTTAAAATATAGTTTGGGCACAACTCGTAGTTCAATTCTTAACACCTACTCACACTTTAATGTTATACTAGACCCAAGCTCACATGAATAAAAAAAATAAAATAATGAATGTATATATATAAGAAAGTCTCAAACCACATTATCTCCTCCTAACAAGCCTCCTTACAATCATAGTTGCTTACACTGCATGAGATCTACTCACCCCCTTTATCCAGTAACAATGAAATAACAATGTCGCTAATTCACTTTGAGGAGTGTAACTATTTAGCAGATATATAACCTCTACAAACTAACCCAATAACTTTAACTAACTACGCGGGGTCGCAGAAATACCTGGATTAGAACCCAGGCGCGAAGCAAACCTTCTCAGTGGTGACGGACCCAGGAGATCTTTCCAGATCATCCGTCTAGGAGAAAGAAAACTCTGAAACTAAACCAAAGAGGAGGGAGGCCTCTTCAGTCTTGGATGACAACCTTCCTAGAGCTGGTGACTCAAACAAATTACCGGTTTGCAAACCTAAATTGCTTAAGGAGTAGATAGGTCCTGCCTATCGCCCGGCTTCCATACTCCTTCTTTGCCTATTAGTCAGGCGCAGAGATACTATCACAGTGATTCGACAGAAACACCCATTGGTAGATCTTGTTTCTTGTCTAGGGCAATGCACGCCGTTCCCCCAACTCCCGACACACCCCACCCCTAAAGCTGGGAACTTGAGAATGCTTGAGTACCATATATGCCTGAACAATTAGATTGGGTTGACCTTCCTCTGATGGGTTGAGGGTACCGGATTGACAGTTACTGGCTGCTGTTTCCGACTGGCAGTACAGGAGCCCTAACTCTTTGGTAGCGCTTAGAGCGGCTGCACCATCAACAGTTGTATAACATCGGGATGTTTGCAGTGCCATGGCGCGCATGGAAAGGGACCCTGCACTCATCCCCGGTGGGCTTTTCTGAGACCACAGTCCTAGTTGATGGAGGGTCAGCTGATGGTCTACTTGTGATGCATGTGTGATATTCTGAATAACCTCCTGTTCGGCTTCCCCTAACCTAACTGAAACTCGTTAAAAATGATGACAGTACAACCTAGAAATAAGCTTAAATCAGGCTTAGGGTCAAACAAATCCAACTTGCCTCCTCCCTTGAGGCTTGCATTCACAAATATCCGTGGGCTTAGAACTAATTTAGCTGATGTTGAAGCATTTCTCCTAACAAATACCCCGGATATCTTAGCACTAAGTGAGACTAACCTACACTCCTCCATCCCCTCTAACTACTTTAACATGCCTGGATATCTCCCACTCTGCCGTAAGGACTCTGACAGACATATGCACGGACTTGGAGTTTACATTCGTAATACCCTTCCCTTGACTAGAGAAACAAACCTAGAAACGGATGATCAAGCCTTTATGTGCTTTAGACTAATCATGCAACACAACATTAGCTACTTTTACTTTCTCTACCGCTCTCCCTCGACCCAAGACTGCACCATAATAAACAAAGTATCTGACAGCATACACACAGCACTCTCCTTCGACACTAGCGCCCAAGTACATGTATTTGGTGACTTTAATGTTCATCACAAAAACTGGCTTGGATTCTCTACTTACACAGATGCAGCAGGCAGCGCAACTCATAGATTCTCTGTATCTCACTCCCTATCGCAAATTGTTACTTTTCCAACCCGCTTCCCTGATCAGGAAGAACAACACGCATCACTATTAGATCTGTTTCTGACCACAATTCCTGATGACTGTGTAACGAAAGCCGACATCCCACTTGGGAACGCTGATCATGCGGTGATAATGGTTGAAATCGCCCTAAACTCTAGACCCAAAACTGAAGAGCCAGTGCTCAAAACAACGAGATATTATAAAAAGGCTGACTGGGAAGCCATCAGAGATCTTATCAGAGACGCCCCATGGGGAAATATTTTTTCTCTTCCTGCTGAACAGTGTTCAACCGAGACCACTGAATGGTTCAAAACTGCAATCGAAGCGCATGTTCCCATGCGGTAATTCTATAGCAAGCCCCACTCTCCCCAATGGTTTACTTCGACTTGCGCAACTGCCATTGTCCAAAGGCAGCATGCATTCCGCAGGTTTAACCGACATAAGTCCAGTTCAAACAGACAGAAGTATATAGAAGGTAGAAGTAACGTTTAGAAAGAAATAGCGACAGCTAAGAGGGAATTTACGGAAACCACTAACAAACGCATCGAAGCACAAAAACTAGGAACTCGTGACTTCTGGAAAATCTACAACAGTGTAGTAAATAATGGGCAATCAACCATTTCCCCACTAACGAACAATCACGAGGTTCTTTGCTCAGCAACCGAGAAGGCTAACATGCTTGCCAGTCGGTTTGCCTCAAACTCCACACTGGAACATCTAAACCACCCCCTACCTAAATTTCCTATGCGGACAGACGCCACGCTTTACGATCTAATAATCACCCTTGCATGCTATCATAAAAAACCTTGACACTTCAAAAGCATGTGGACCCGACCTCATCCCAGCTGTGCTATTAAAAAAGTGCTCAGCCGAATAGCTCAAGTTCTCTCCAAACTCTACAACAAATGCCTTAATGAACCTTGCTTTCCGGGCTGTTGGAAAACTGCTTCTGTGGTATCAGTATTCAAGAACTCTGGCGAAAGAACTGACCCATTAAATTATCGCTCTATTAGCCTCCTCCCACTTTTTGCCAAAATATTTGAGACCTTAATTAACCATGCTGTAGTCCAGCACCTTACAGATGCTAAACTTCTGACCGACCAACAATATGGATTTAGACAAGCCCGTTCCACGGCAGACATCCTCACTGTAATCTCTGAACGCATATACCATTCACTGGACAAAGCGGGAGAGGGCAGAGCGGTAGCTCTAGATATATCCAAGGCTTTTGACAGGGTATGGCATGAGGGTCTCCTCAGGAAGATTAGATCATACGGTATCACTGGTAGAATACTTAAGGTAATTAAATCCTTCTTAGATAAGAGAAATATCCAGGTTGTCCTCGACGGTCGTACATCTAAACAATATGATATAAATGCGGGAGTGCCCCAGGGGTCTCTCGTTGGACCTCTGCTGTTCCTGATCTTCATAAATGACCTCCCCGACAAAATTGCCTCTGAGATGGGTATATATGCTGATGACACCACACTGTATAGCAGGCACGACAGGAAAACAAATGAACATTTATCTAAAGCAATGGCAGTAACACTAGAGGATGACCTCCAATCAGTAGTGGAATGGGGACAAAAATGGATGGTCACGTTCAATGCCGCCAAGACAAAACATGTTTCATTCAATAATTACAAGAAACCTTCTCTACCACCTATAGCAATGGCCAACGACTCTCTATCTGAGAGTACGTCTCTAAAGCTCCTTGGCCATACGTTCACAGGAAACATGAGCTGGAACAATTACATTGAGAGCATTGCCAGGGCCGCTGCGAGGAAGGTGGGCTCTCTCTACCGTGCTAGAAAATTTCTAACACCCGAAAGTATCCTGTATCTCTACAAGGCCACTATTCGCCCATTTATGGAGTATTTTCACCCCAAACAAGGCAGATTGCAACTTTGGTGTAGGGGGCTACTATCAGGGGCAGCAACTACTGGGGCACTATGCTGGGATTTGGGCAGGAAGATGTCGGTTCACGTTACACTTGAACTTCTGCATGTCAGTACAGTTAAGGAAGCAGGGACCTGGAATGGAATTCCAGAGTCTAGCGGTTCTGGGGAAGAAACTACTGGAGTAGAAAGATCTTTTACATCTAGGGATCTCTACTGTGTGGGGTGGGATTTAGCTGCCTGTCGGGTTTATCGAGGGTATCTACGTCGTGGGGGCACAAGTGTCTGCAGTTCGTAAGAGCATTCACCATTAAAATACTTGTAGAACAGGCAGAGGGATGCAACGTTTCGCCGATGGGACAGAGGCTGAAGCTTTGGTGCCAGCTCAGGGCCTATGAGGTTGGCGACTCTCTTTTGAACCTTGTCTAGGAGCGAGAGACTAGCAGCAGATGCACCAGCCCAACAATACTCCATATATGGGCGAATGGTGGCCTTGTAGAGGTACAGGCTGCTTTCAGGTGTCAGTAGTTTTATATCACGTTAGAGAGAGAGAGCCTACCTTTTTCGCAGCGGCCCTGGTAATGTTTTCAATATAATTGTTCCAACTCATGTTTGCTGTGAACGTTAGGCAAAGCAGTTTAAAAGATGTACTCTCAGACAGGGAGTCACTGGCCATTGCTATTGGTGGCAGAGAAGGTTTCTTGTAATTATTGAAGGAAACCAGTTTAATCTTGCCAGCATTGAATGTGACCATCAATTCATGTCCCCATTCCACTACAGATATATATATATATATTTATACGTATATATGTATTTATGCATATATATATTTATACACACATATATATATATATATATATATACACACATATGTATATATACATTTATACATATATATTTATACATGTATATGTATGCATATATATATATATTCATATATATATTTATACATATATATATTTATACATGCATATATATATATTTATATATATATTTATGTATATATTTCTGCATATATATATTTATTTATACATATATATACATATATATGTATATATATTTTACATATATATATATATATATATATATATATATATATATATATATATATAAATATACAATTTCAACATCAATATAATTTCTATATCAATTAAAGAATTTCTGTAAATTATCGATACCAGTAAAATGAATTTCACCATCCTAGCAAACCAGCTGAAAGGAAAAAAGTTGCATGCAAAATAAATGTGATGTAATTAATTATTTCAACAAAAGGAAATAAAATCAGACAATAATAAACAATACTAGTAAAAAGTTATTGCACGTTAGATTTCTGCTTTGTATGCATATTTAAAAAAATCATTTATTTCTTTTTGTCGATAAATTTATTATTTTCTCCGTTACTAAAGCTGTGTTACCGAAGAAAAACAAATTAATCGACGAAAAGAAATAATTGGTATTATTTTACGTCAAGGCCCGTCTCACGTCCGTATATAACAAACTATCTTTATTTTGTAGATTTCGGTGTGCTAAAAACGAATCGGAAAACCGTTTCCGTCACACAAAAATAGTTTTCATGATATGAAGCAATTACTCTTTCGAAAAGTGAGTGCTCACTTTTCGATGTAAATTTAACTTAAAATAAGTACCCATTTTCTAGCCACCTTAGAGCGGCGGAATTTTTTGTGTGTTTATAGGCTTACATATTTTTGTTTCATTTCTTTTGCAAGAAGGCTGTTAAATGTGCATTCGCGTAGCAAACTGACTTGCCACAATGTAGTATTGGCGAAAAATTAAAATTAGACCAAAAAATAAGTAGTTTTCCAAATATTGAACCATATAATTCTATATTTTATCACGGGAGGCCATTTTCTACGCGCAAGCGCGCGCATTTGGCGTACACGAGTGCGTGACGTTTTTCGTCTTATTTTTATTTTTCGCCAATACTACACTGTGACAAGGCAGTTTAGTACGCGAGTGCACATTTAACAGCCTTCGTTTATGCTTGCGCGTAGCGTAAAAGAAGGCTAGGCTGTGAAATGAAAAATAGTCCAAGAGTTAAGAGGCTAATATCATCGCGCACTTTCGCGTACAAAATGGCCAGCCGTGATAACATAGAATTACATGGCTTCAAGTTTGGAAAAGTACTGGTTTTTCGTCTAATTTTAAATTTTCGCCAATACTACACTGTAACAAGGCGGTTTCGTACGCGAGTGCACACCTAACAGCCTTTTTTATGCTCGCGCGTAGCGTAAACGAAGGCTGCGCTGTGAATGGAAAATAGTCCCAGAGTTAAGGGGTTAATACCAGACAAACGGTAAATTTGCGAGGGAAACGGTTACCATATTCTTTTATAGCACACCGAAGACTTCCAAAAAAATTTTATCTAAAAACTAGAAGGAAGACTCGACGTTGCCCGAGATCGAATGATGATCAAGGAATGTTTCACACTCCCATATTTTCATCGACACCGATGTAATAGTCCATGATTCAATCAAATTGATTGACTGCCTGCTCGAGTTGGGAACCCCTCGCGGTGCATGGAGAGGAAGCTTCGCATTCATCAACAGGGTGACTTTGCTCACAATACATTGTGGTCTACATTACACTGAAAGGAAACTAATCTTTATTTTTTTTTATTTTTTTATATAAAATGGTTTGTAATTAAAGTTTAAAATGTGAAAGTCAAGCATAATGCTTCAATTAGGCTCGATACAAAAACATGTATTTTGAACGTCCAACATACTATTGATTTCATTTGCTAACATTTGTGATTGCACGGTTACCTTGAGTTGAATTTAAGGTTAATACGAAAGTGTCAACTACTTTGATACAAGTGTGCTTTAAACAGAGGCTTTAATTTCCAACACACTCATGTCATATGACAGAACCTACCGATGGTTTTATACGTCGGACTTTCAGCTTGTCTGGTAATAAAATTTCTCAAATTTTCTTCCGATGGTATGCCGTGCAACTTTGGTCAAAATTATCTGTTTCTTTCTTCACCGGGTTATTTAGATCATCGATCATTATCGAAGACATTCTGATACAAAGCTTAAAAAACATTGCCAGCCACATTAAGTACCTTCGTGTGACTATTCATAAAAATCGAGCCAGTTGTTTCTGAGTTTATTGGGAACTTACACACAGGCAAAATTTATTTTATATAGTCGTAAAAATAAACATTAGTGTGAATAATGGCGAAGAAAAAAAATGCATATTAATTTAAGGAGGATATCCTTTTATTTAACATTTTATTCTTTAAAAAAATTCCGTTTGGAATTGGCCCACAATTTAGTACACGATCCATTGAAGCCCTCAACAATAGATATAGCAGGTATAAGTTAACGCCTCACGTTTACAAGCGACAAAATTCCCACTTAACTTGCCTCATTTTTCGTCAAATTTTACTACAAATGCCTATCTAAACATTGCTACCCTGACAACATGACAATTGTATATCTGGTCCCAGCGCAGAAGAACTATAATCAAACAACAGACTAGTACACTTATATTTTACATCCTATTTCTCTTCGTTAAATCTTTTAAGTCATTTATCAACCAAGCAGTGGACCACAATACCGGAAATCTAACGTGCTCTCTAACCGACAATATGGATCGAGGCAAGCCTAGTCTCTCCATGTACAATGCGCTTTTACTGAGTTTCCAGACTTTTTTGGACAGGTATTTAAAATTGTCGAAGACATAACTTAACAGTATGCTATTATCTTATGAGATGAGTGAACAAATTATTATTTCAGGTTCAAGTGAAGAGCTACATGAGGAATTGGAGTACACCTTAATAAAACCCGGTTGCAAACGCTGGTGAATGCAAAAAGATATATTTTAATGTACGGACATTTTAAAAGAACGATATGCAATGAAGTTCTGTTTAAACTTAGAAAAAAACACAGAAACGTATGGAATGCTTTAGACTGCCTTTGGACTCTGTTGTATGAATCAAACATCGGTTTTTCGTGGTATAAGCGATTTCAGGAAGACATGTAGTTTGTAAAGTGATGAGAAGAGGTGTGGGACGAGTAAGGAAGTTAGAACATTAGAGTTAATTGTACAAAAAATCCACTGATAAGGAACATCATGTGTCTATAGAAACTGATAACTGCACAGTTTAATGTCAGTGTGGCAACTGTAACACAATTATTCGCGAGGAACTGAAGATGCTGAAGATTTGTGAAAAGTTTGTCCCAGGCGTGCTCCATTCTTGTCAAAGACTATTTGACCAAGATGGACATCAAGATAGCTTCTCATCCTTAAGACATTGCTCTATGTGACTTTAGGTTATTTCCCAAGCTCAAGGAAAACCTTGCAAAGTTCCGTTATGAGACAACTGAGGATATGAAAAGAGTCTCACGAGGGTCATTGAAATGCTTACATAAGAGGAATTTCATAGACTCCCAGAAGCTGTTGGAAAGGTAAACTTGTGCAATGCTGCCTAAGGAGATTACTTCGAAGGGGACTAGAGTTCATGTGTGTACTATCAATAATAACGGAACTGGCAACTTATTAAAGGTACATGGTATTTAGCCATTTGGCCGCATAAAGCATGCACTGGATAAGATACCCCTTGATATATCAAATGCTTTTGAATAGGCTGAAGACTGATAATGAAATAAAATCATTCGGTATTATTGAAGGAATTCTTAAAATACATACATCCTTATTGGACAATAATAAAATCCAAGTTGTCCTTGTTGGGCGTACATCAAACTAATATGATATTTATGCGGGAGTTTATCAGTAGTCGATTTTTGTATTATACATGTTACCTAAAAAGATTGTGTCTAAGATGAGTATATTTGTTGATGATAAACGCTCTATAATAGACACGAGGGAACATAGCTGTACACATATTAAAAGCAATGACACGATCCTTGGAAAACGATCTCCCTTGCGTAGATGAATGGTATCGTAAATAAATGGCGACATTAAATTCTACCAAGGCAAACTATTTTATTTCTATTTACAACTACAAGTAGCGTTCACATCCATCGATAGCCATACAAATAAAATCTGATCTAAGAGATTTTCCTTCAATCTCCTCTGCTTACCATTCGCGAGCAACGTGGGCTGGAACAAATACAGTGAAAACATTTCAAAAATTGCTGAAAATTAAGTAGGTTCGCTCTAACACGTTAGAAAATTACTCACACATAAGAGTATAATCTGTCTACAAAAATACTATTCGCCAATGCATGGAGTACAGTTGCCACATCTCTTTTTGATGGACCACCATATGTAACTCGGTCTTAGCAAAAGTTAAAGAAGTGGCTCAAACCTAATAAGTCTCGCAAGCTCAACCCCTTAGCACAGTGGTTCAATGTTTCATCATTGTGACTGTTTTATAAGTATTATAAACGAATGTGCTGTGATAACTCATTGAATCTGTACCCCTTCGACGTGCATACAAACTCGATTAGTAATAAAATCACAGCCCTAACCTGAAGTCCCTAGATATTGGAGAACATTCTACTCCAAATAGATCATTTTTTCTCAGACTGTAAGATTTATAATATCAATCATGTTTCCTGTTTTCCTGATCAAACTAACATGCAGAATTAAAAAAAGGAATATAAACAGATATATCTCTTATCTACTTTTATAGATTCCTTAACACATCGGGCTAGATAGTAATCTCTTTTATCCATGTGGAAATGCGCTTTGTTTGAGGTTAAAAATCTCTAAACATATGTTTTTTTTCAATCTTTTTATTATTATTATTATTATTATTATTATTATTATTATTATTATTATTATTATTCGTTTTGTTCTGATCAATCTCTTACATTTAAGTTCTTGTAACCGCTGCAATTTTACAACATGCATGCTATAATACAAACGTAATGTGTCGAATAAATTAAATATCTACTATGCAATTAACTTCTCCATTAGATTAGAAAACGCGAGGAACTAATAATTAGTTCGGTAAGGGAATGCACAAGTAGAGTTAATACTTTTAATTATTGGCATTAAATGCATAACATTAATCTTCTTGAAATATATGTCTCTCTCTCTTTCTATCTCGCTCTCTCTCTCTCTCTCTCTGTCCATGTATATATATATATATATATATATATATATATATATATACACATGGACAGAGAGAGAGAGAGAGAGAGAGAGAGATAGACAGAGAGAGAGACATATATTTCAAGAAGATTAATGTTAGCACGGAATTATTCTGTTTTACAATTTTCATTTTTATCCAATCTCCGAATAGTCCTTTTTGTGTTCTTCTCGAATAACGTTTTGAAATGTTTGAGATAAATGTTTGAAAATGTATATATGTTTTTGTATACATGAATGTGTTTAATATATGTAAAAAAAAAAAAATCCGCCCACCTAACTAATTACAATAAATTACCACGTGACTAGGAAAAATGTATATATAAGTAAATTAAAAAACAATTTCTACATTTATTTCTACAATATGCCTGAGGATGATAGAAGTACTTCTGTCGAAAGCGCTCGCGATTATGGATCCAACATATACAATTTCAAGAATAACACAAAAGGTACTATTCGGAGATTGGAGAAGATAAAAAGTAAAATTGTTAAACAGAATGATTCTGTGCTATTCAATAATATTTGTCTATATATATATATATATATATATATATATATATATATATATATATATATATATAGCCAGTAGATTTTAGTTTCCTAGAAATACATCCAATGAAACAACATGTGTCTACCAGAGAGTTCTCAATGAGTGAACAGAGCAGGTATATTAAATTTATTTATACAAACATTAATGGCTACATATGTGCATACATGTTTCTGTAATCACCCGCGTTGGGGGACTAGGTCTTATGCAGAGAATTACCGTCGGTGTTTTCGACGGTAATTCTTGGCCTGAAGACGTAGTCCCCCAACGCGGGTGATTACATAAAAACATGTATGCACATATGTAGCCATTAATGTTTGTATAAATGAATTTAATATATATATATATATATATATATAGTACTGGAATCAAAGGAATGAGTGTTTACCAGATATACGCAATGGTAAATTTCCAACTAATATAAATACCAGTGTTTATATATAGATAATTTAATCCCAACCGAATAAAAAAGCTCAGTTTAATACGCATAGCGAGTGAAGATTATTATAAGAGAAAGAAAATTAAAACTCTAATTTGAACTTTACAATCAAAATTTATTCTTCGACTGAATACTCTAAAAAAACAATTTACAACGTCTTATTCCACGGAGTTTCAAAGAATGCTATTCTTGTTTCTTCTCATCAATGAACATAAAGAAATCAGAAAATTATATTTGTAGCAATGCTAGAATTTGCTACGTAACGCATTAAGTGAAACTGCAATTTATTGTAGTTATACATTGTAAAGAAAAGCAGTGGAAAAATGTCGGATATGTACAAAAACAAACAAAAAAAACTCGTATATTATATATTTCAGCTTCCATCAAAATTCTCTCTTCATCCGAAATGCAAAATAGTTCTGTAGAGAGAATGAAGTCCAAAATTAAGTCCAGTGTGACGAGGTATATAATTCGAGTGGAAAGCTTTCAAAACAGCTTAAATAATAAAAATTGTTTTTTATCTTCAGACAGTTCAGTTGCCGAAAGAGAAGTCGATCTCCAGTCAAATCGGATCGAGCAATAAAAAGAAGAGAAAACAACATGTCAACATTCATCACGGGCTTAATTAGAAAACGTGATGTCAATCAAAATTTCCAAGAATTTAGATCAGCTAAAAAAACTAATCATCCCGTAAAAGCTCGTATTACTCTCACATAAACATTTTTAGACAGACCGAAACAGATCTTTCTGCAAAGTCTTTAATTCGATGCCACTATTAAAAAGGTGGGGGAGTGAGGATTGTAAGGTTTTAAGGGTGGCAGAATCTTAGATTATTAGTCATTTTAAGGCTGTCGAAGACTCCTGATGTTAATAATGATTATGGTAAAGATAACAAAACAACAACAACAAAAACAACAACAACAATAATAATAATAATAATAATAATAATAATAATAAATGCGAAGTAATGCTAATATAAATGAGAATTTATAATAATAATAATAATAATAATAATAATAATAATAATAATAATAGTAAAACCACTAATAATTATAACTATCTTCTTAATGATAGTAACAAATTGAGTAATAATGATAATAATAAAAACGGTAATATAGATGGCGATATAAATAATAATAGTTATAAAGATACTACTAAAACATTATATATATATATATATTTACATATATATATAAATATATATATATATATATATATATATATATATATATACATATATATTATGACTGTTCTCGTAAACTAACGCCTTGTTTAGACTAATGTTTCGTCCAATTATTAGCATGCGCTTAAAAGATCGGTGTGTATGTATATATGTATGTAAAATTCGAAACGTAAAGATTATAAACCGAAGATAACATGATAGGATCTACGCTTCCAGTTTATGCGGGGGTCATTATTTAACGCGCAAGCACCATATTTGTGACCTAATTAATATAGTCACTACTCGATAGCTAGCTACAACATATACTGTCCGACACGAGTAGTCTGGTCTATAAGAACTCAATATCTTCCATACTATAAAGTTTTCAAACCATGTGCTACCCAGTAAGATTGAAGCTATCTATATACAATGTACCTGCTAATGATTTTCATCTGTGAATTAGAGTCATTTGTTAAAACCTCATGGAGTAATAAAAAAGTATCTGTATCCCTTTGTAATTAGTCATTCGTAAATTTAACCCTTACACACACACACACACACACATATATATATATATATATTACTTTTAACATATGATTTTCTATTGACACGTGTTTCGTCATCTACACCTCACCAGCGTGACTGAATCCAGCAAGGTTCGAAATCGGAATCCCATGGTAAGAAGCGTAAACCTCTACCACTAGGCTATCTTGCCGACTACTGAATATATCGTGTTTTATGTAGGTATTATTTTGTTTTGCGATACTTTTTGAATGACTTCAATTATTTATACGAAAGTGCATTTTTACCTAAATGCGATTTGAGAATACTTTTCCCTTTTTTTAAATAATATTATTCACTGATGTGCACACACACACACACACACACACACACACACACATATATATATATATATATATATATATGTATATATATATATATATACTTATTTATACACACACACACACACACACATATATATATATATATATATATACACACAAAGACACACGCTCTCTTGTTTACATATTTGTAATTCAATTGTGATTCAAATTGATTCTTATTATATATACACGGTGGGTCACAGCATCTTGTTTATTTAAAATATCAATTAAATTTAAATATGCAAGTTAGTCTGTCCCACCCTGTATTAGAGGCTCTTCCTTTCACTGTTTTAGCATAAATAAAACTTTACATCGTATTTTCTAGTTTAGTTGGTAACGCATGCGGGTATAATTTTTTCTGTATACTTAATCAAAAAGAAAGATAACATATTCATCGTAGTGGAAGTAATTAGCTGCTTTGTATGCAATAATTCGCAGTATAACTAGTAAATACGATTCTTACTATTAACACAATATAATGGGAGAAGACAAAGGATGTCAGTCACAGAAACATAGAATCATCATTCTTTAAGTTTTTAACCATTGTCTTCGTTAACACGAACTTTGCATTGTAATTATTGTTGTTCATGCAAATCGCTTAAGACAAGATATACCTCCATTTTCTGCAAAGAGTTAAAATTGTACTTCAAGGTCTTCCAGCCAACGATAGGTGTTAGAAAAATAGATTCCAATCTATAAAATATTATTTTTTTCTATTTCCCCCCACGCAAACAACTTAAATAGTATGTCAGGAATAAGGAACCAAAGAAGTATGTGAAAGTTTTACTCAATTATATAAAATAGTAGCATACTTATAATTTTTGCGAATAGACTTTATTATTTATTTTATTGTCCGATCTGTGGAAAAACACATCTTATATATGTGCATATATTTTCTCAAACGTAAAAACACACTTGTGATTGGGTTATGTAGAGATTATAGTTTTACTGGAAGGTTACATCATTACATATTTATTATTTTATTGGTACTACCAGCAGATAAAGCTGTTTCATAAACTAAAATCAAATACAAAATATTATTTAAGAAATCGGTTTTGCTATCGGAAAATAGGCTCAAATTTTTTCGATTCCAATACCGATATCCCAAAAATCTCCGTTTTTTAGATTCCCGATTCTGATTAATCGTCCCCACACTAATATATATATATATATATATATATATATATATATATATATATATATATATATATTCATTTTTCTTTTGTGTGCATTGATATTCATATTAAAGCCCCGCTTTTCTAATCATTTAAAAAGAAAATACAATTCTCTAGTATATGGATCGTGCAATTGCATTCATCTGCAAAAGACCTTGCTAATTTGCATATTCTTTTAAACATTCATTATAATTAATGCCCTAACAGTTTTTTTTTCGGTTTTCTTATGGGATGAGTACTTATATTTAGTAAAATATTACTATTATGTGTAATTATATTAATGCAGATATTCTACATGATTCATACTTGTATAATATTTGCGTAAAAAGTTTATAGTAAACACAAAATTGTTTCCATATATATTTATGTATACGTATATATTTTTGTTTAATTTATCTATCTATCTATCTATCTATCTATCTATAAAAGTGAAAGTGTCTGTCTGCCTGTGTGTCGTTGTGTGTACATTTCCCTACGCAATATCTCTGTAAATTTAAAGCCTACAGACTAAAAATTTGATATACAGGGTACGGAGATTTGGGAAAATCGATGTGATCGGTTTTCGGCCAGAAATTTGGCGATTAAGGGGTAAAAGTTTAACGATTTAACCCTTGAGAACTCTACCAACCTTCTCCTACCATTTTGGGTCTGAACCCTTGAAATTTTAGATATAGATTCTTTGCACATGGATCTAACTCAATAACTTGATTTGAGCCTAAAACAATAAATTTTAAGTGGTCATAATAGGGGTCAATATTTAAAAAAATGACCTTTTTTTATCAGCATACGCCTCTAAACACCCAGGCAAGGCCGGACACCCATGCTAGTATATCTATAAAAGTGGGCGTGTCTGTGTGTCTGTGTACCTTTCTGTCTGTGTACATTTTCCCTACGCAATAAATTTGTCAATATTTAGTCTACAGACTCGAAATTTGATATACTGGGTACTGAGATTTGGTAAAATCTATGTGATCGGTTTCGGTCAGAAATTTGGCTGTTACGGGGTCAAAGTTCTACAATTTTACCCTTGAGAACTCCTCCGACGATTTTGGGTCAAAACATTTGAAATTTATATATAGGTACATTGGACATGGATCTTACTTAATAACTTGATTTGAGCGCAAAACAATAAATGTTAAAGGGTCATAATAGGGGTCAAAGTTTAAAAAAATTGACCGTTTTTTTGTGTTTTTTTTTTGTTGCTCTGCATGCACCTCCAAACACCCGGACAACGCCGGGCTGAAATGCTAGTAAAAAAGTGAAAAGGAAGACTATTATACAGAAAGGCATTACTTGACATATCTACTCTTTTTAATATATACATATCCACATGACCTTATGAACAGTACATAGGGCCCAAGCAAAGCCGGGCGGAACTGCTAATATATATATATATATATATATATATATATATATATATATATATATATATATATAAGTGAACCTGTCTGTGTATCTTTGTGTCTGTGTATCTGTGTGTGTACATTTACCTACGCAATAACTCTGTCAATTTTAAGTCTACAGATTCGAAATTTGATATACAGGGTACTGAAATTTGGGAAAATCTTCGTAAACAATTTTCCTACGCAATTACTCGGTCAATTTTTAGTCTACAGACTCGAAATTTGATATACAGGCTACTGAGATTTGGGAAAATCTATGAGATTAGTTTTCGGTCAGAAATTTGGCGAATAAGGGATCAAAGTTTAATTATTTTACCTTTGAGAACTCTACCAAACTCCTCCGACAATTTTGGGGGTAAATACTTGAAATTTAAGATATAAGTTCCTTGGACATGGGTCTAATTAATAACTTAATTTGAGCTAAACAAAATATATGTTAAGGGGCCATAATATGGGTAAAATTGAAAAAGATTGACCGCTTTAAAAAATATTTTTTTTGCTTAACATACACCTCCAAATACTCGGGCAACGCCGGGTTCCCATGCTAGTATATCTATAAAAGTGAACGTGTCTGTGTATCTGTGTGTCTGTGTGTGCGTGTACATTTCCCTACGCAATAACTTTGTCTACAGATTCGAAATATTATATACAGAGTACTTATATTTAGTAAAATATTTGTAATCGGTTTCCGGCCAGAACTTTGACTGTTAAGGGGTCAAAGTGCAACGATTTGACCTTTGAGAACTCTACAAAACTCCTCCGAAAAAATTTAGTCTAAACACTTGAAATTTTAGATATAGGTGCCTTGGATATGGATCTAACATAGTAATTTTATTTGAGCCCAAAACAACAAATGTTTAGAGGTTATAATAGGGGTCAAATCAAAAAAAAGAATGACCGCTTTTTTTTGGGCTCAACATACGGGCTAAAATGCTAGTATATCTATAATAGTAAAGGGGTCTGTGTGTGTGGCCGTGTTTCTGTGTGTGTACATTTCCTTACGCAATACCTCTGTCGATTTTCAGTCTACAGACTCGAAATTTGATATACAAGGAACTGAGATTAAGGAAAATCTAGAAATTTGTATAGTAAGGGGTCAAAGTTAAACGATTTGACTTTCAAGAACTCTACCAAAGTCTTCCGACAATTTCGCATCTCTTTTAGATATAGGTTCCTTCCACATGGATCTAACTTAATAACTTGATTCGAGCCCAAAACAATAAATTTTAAATAGTCATAATAGGGGTCGAATTAAAAAAAATTGACCGCTTTTTTGTTTTTGCTCAACATACACCTGCAAATATCCGGGCAACGCCGAGCACCCATGCTAGTATATCTATAAAGGTCAAAGTATCTGTCTGTGTGTCTGTCTCTAAATTTCCCTTCGCAATAACTCTGTTAATTTTCAGTCTACATATTGGAAATTTGATATACAGGATACTGAAATGTGGGAAAATATTTGTAATCCGTTTCGGGCCAGAGATTTTGTTGTTTAGGGGTCAAAGTTCAACAATTTAGCCTCTGCGAACTCTACCGAACTCCTTCGCCAATTTTTGGTATAAACAATTACAATTTTAGATATAGGGTCCTTGGACATGAATCTAAATTAATACTTTTAATTAAGGCCAAACCAATAAATGTTAAGGGTTCATAATAGGGATAACATTAAAAAAATGACCTCTTCGGTCTCTACCAAATTATTCAGACAAGTTCTGGTCTAAATATTTGAAATTTTACATAAAGATCATTCAGAGATAGGGCAAGTGTTAATCGGTTTGGGTCGAAAATTTCAACTGGGAGGGGTCGCTTTTTCGCCGATATTTTCGCAAGTCATCATCTCTATTCGATTGTCTCGCCTTAATTTAAACCCACGTCACTTCCAGTTTGGCGGCGGTCGTAACAGCAAAACGTCACGTTTTTCCCCGTTTTTTCTTTCTTCACAGTACAGGTTCAGACCTGCCTTCCTACCACCACTTTTTTTTGCTCAACACACAACTCCAAACACACACTCACACACACACACACACCCACACACACACACACACACACACACACACACACACATATATATACATATATATATATATATACATATATATATATATATATATATATATACTAGGGCGGGCAAAAATAATGCCCCTGACCCACTTCCCAGAGCACGAGAGCATCGAACCTTGGCATAGTTATTAGTCTTACTCTACATAGAAACCACCCAGAGCTATGGATTTCTCCCATCGTTTGATGCAGCTCTGGAGACTGTTTTTGTGGAATACGCCAGGTTTGTCCTCCAATCACGACGTGACTTCAGAAATCAAGGCTGCATCATCTGGGAAAGGTTTTCCTTTCAAAAACAACTTCATGGCTGGGAAGAGGTGAAAGTCAGAGGGTGCAAGGTCAGGAGAGTAGGGAGGATGGGGTGGATTTCATAACCACACGGCCGTGCTTCTGATCTGGCGACATGCGAGTTGTGGACCGGGGCGTTGTCCTGCAGGAGGAGGCTACCTTTTCTGATCTTGCTCCGCCTCTTCACCTTGATAGCTTCCCTTAATTTCCTCAAAAGTGAAGCATAATAAGCCCCTGTTATTGTGGTACTTTTTGCCAAGAAATCTCTCATCACTACTCCGTCCTGGCCCCAGAAGACTGTGAGCATGCCCTTGCAAGCGGAGGGCTGCACCCTTTCCTCGTTTGCAGATGGTGAGTCCAAGTACTTCCACTGCATTGACAGGGCTTTGGTCTCTGGATCATTAGTGAGGAAGCGGATTTCATCCTGTGTAATCAGTCTTTTGAACAACTTTGACTTATCTTCTTGTCACATCTCCAAATTCACCCTTGAGCACTCGACGCATTCTCGCTTCTGGAACAGTGTGAGCAACCTGAGAATCCACCTGGCAGACATCTTATGCATATGCAAATGGTCATGAATGATAGTTTCCACAGGCCCTGTACTAGTCCTGACATCTGTTTAGCGAATAGTAATGCGCCGATCTTCCAAAATGGCAGCTCCACTTGACGGACAGATGCCTCATCAATGGCAGAAGGGGACGACCAGGTTTACAAGCTGTTTCCACAGACTTCCGGCCATGTTTGAATTCACGAAGCCAGCATTTTACAAGGTCATATGATGGGGCATTATCACAGTAAGTTTCTATCATTTCATTCAAAGTCTCCTGTGGTGTGCATCCTTTCGAATACAAAAACCGGATCACTGCTCGACATTTAACAGGCTCCATTTCACACCTGACTAAGTTTAAACACATGTAAAACGGAAACCACAATTAGTTCAGAGCCGCAATTGGTCACATAACCCGTAGAGATATAAATTATTGCGCATGCTAAATTTCAGCTGGATCAGACAATTGAAAGTGGGGCAGGGGCATTACTTATTGCCCGCCTCTCGTACATTTCTTTAAACCATTCTGTGTCGATAAATGTATGAATTAAAAAAACATACGTATATATATATATATATATATATATATATATATATGTGTGTGTGTGTGTGTGTGTGTGCGTGTGTGTGTGTGTATGTGCGTGTGTCTTGTGGTTAAGTGTGTGCAAGTGTATCTGATGTGTGCGTCTTGATAGGCGAATTTTTGGTTCAGAAAAAAATAAATAAACTTCTGCTATTTAAAATAAAACAATGACACTTGTATGCTTCAATCTAATGTCATGTACAGAACTTCCCAACTAATTCGTTTTAGCTGCTCTTTTTTTAAACCCTTTTTCCCCGTTATCTTGAAGGCCTCACTGATATCACCGCCATCACAGATGTTTTATTTATCAACACCTAAAAAATTGACAAAACGAGATATAATGATAAACCTAATCATCTGTTCATTCGCCTTTATCGTTTGTTAATTGTCATTGAAGTGAACCGGAAACAATCGATCTTTACTGTTTAAAAATCTAATTACGGCTTTCCTTAAAACCCGTTGGCTCAGCTTTCCTTAAAACGCGTTTGATCAGCTAAAATTCTGCTTAAACTGGCATTTTCTTTTCGACTCCTTTATTTTTAAGCCGTTTGACGTCACACCAGTTTTCTAGCCAAAGTTATATTTTATATTTCAATCCTAATTTACCATTAACGCGGTAATGTTGCCCCGTGAATAAAATTATATATGAACTATATGTAGCAGTGCTAATTAACAATCCAAGTGAAAGTATACGGAATAAAACAATTAAAGAAGGACACAGGATGCCTCATTTTCGTAGAGGGCAAGATGACCTGAGGATGACACAAGTTGACCTATGGACAATAGAATTATCAACTCACGTGTTTAGCTATCGTAGTTCAAGCGTGTTAATTTAATAAAATGTTGCATGTGGAAAATTGATTTGCAAATGGTCCTTCTTCAAAGCGAAGCCATTAATATAATGGATAAAAAAAGAAAAAAATATCGCATAATGTCAGAGGGTTTGTTGTATGCGTTGTGAAACGTGGCTGAAAGAAATCTATGTGGATTGTATTATCATCGAAACCTCTGTTGTGTGTAAACTTTTATATATATATATATATATATATATATATATATATATATATATATATATATATATATGTGTGTGTGTGTGTGTATGTGCATACATATAACTATATATATATGCATAGATACAACAAGATTAATATACATTTTCTCTCTCTCTCTCTCTCTCTCTCTCTCTATATATATATATATATATATATATATATATACATATATACTATTACTGAAGTTAATCAACATTGAGCCAGGCTAGTTCCAGATTAATGACTATTAAGTAATTCTAGGCGATGTATGTGCTCCCCGCGTACCTCGGCATTATTCCAATTGTACTACCCCGCTATGTGAAAGTGATATTTTACAACGCCGAGTCAAGAATGGTGTGGTTTGTATTGCGCAACTCTTGCACACAAAATCCACGCGAATTCACCATTACAGTGAGTGTCCACAGTCTATGGAGACTGAAGTAAGCTATATATATATATATATATATATATATATATATATATACATATATATATGTATATATATATATAAATATATATATATATATATATATATATATATATACACACACAGTAATCCCTGCGTATCACAAATTAATAACAATACTTATAATAAACCGACATACCTATAATCAATAACGGCACTTACCGAAAACCGTCGAAGAAGAGGCTAGCATAAATATCTTAGCTAAATTACGGAAGGAACTATTCTCTCGTAAACACTTCAACACCACCTCAAGCCTCACCGAATAGCAACACAATGTTCAACCAATTGGATATACATACTTAATAAGACCCCCCCAAAAAAACAAGCAAATAAAATAATCTATCGGTCTAACAGCTTGTAATGTAAATGTTGATATATACTTCCAAGAAGTATTATCGTACAGCAGCGTTAGTTTAGGAAACACACACAAACGATAATATAGTAATACAACTAGAAAACTATAGTTACAAAATACGTCACAAATATAGATAAATGGATGCTATTTGTCAACTGTTTGCATGTGTATAGTCTGAAAAATAGACACCTTTCAAATATATACATATTCTAGTATTGGGGAAAGGATAAACAACACGAATGAATGAATGACCACCATCGAAATTGAGTTTATATATATATATATATATATATATAAACATATATATATATGTTTATATATATATATATATATATATATATATATATATATAAGTCAAAGAAAGGATTGGTTGGCGGAACAGTCTCCACAAAGTAAAGAACGAAATAGAGAGAAAGATTGGAAACGCCTTAGAGTTGAGGCACTATAGATTACACAACTCTGGCACCCACGTATGCAGGGCATGTGACCGGATGTTTCATACAGAAAGAGGAATATGCTAACACCAAAGGATAAAGCACAGAGGCAATACTCGCGGACTGCATGATATATATATATATATATATATATATATATATATATATATATATATATATATATATATATATATATATAGCAACAAGCTATAAACCAAAAAAGACAAATAAATAGAAATAAATAAAATTATAAACATGGTTATTACCTAATCATACCATACATAAATCCTCTACTCACATTTGCTCTGAGGCCCCCCATAGCTACCCAACATCCGCTCCATCATCTAGCATGCTTTGAATCGATCTGTTACGCCTACCATTTGAAAAGGGAATTTTTCCGACATTAAAAATGGAATTTGTCGCAGACATAACAAGTAAGACATTTTACCAATACAAGTGAATAACTATATGTCTATATAAAATATATGTATGTACTTGTTGATTTGTAAATCGCCACTTGTTCTCGTCTTCTCTTACCAATAACGACTATATTTCATTCCTCGCATTGTGACATCCTTTTAAATCTTTACTACATATATATATATATATATATATATATATATATATATATATACATATATATATACATATACATATATATGCATATATTGAATACTAATATGCTTCAATCCTAAAAGAACTGTTTGACGAAGCCTTAGACTGTGCCTCACTACTCTCGGATCTACAACCATCCGAAATGGAGATTATAAAAAAATCTAGGAAAACAGTACTAATCAGCCAAAACATCCAATGGACTAAGAAGAACCAACCCAGATCATTTGACCTCTCAATGGCATCCCTAGATTCAGCAGAAGCAGCCGACCTAGTTGGTCTATTACTTATATATAATCTCACAAAAACTATAGATAACAAAAACATAGGACTCTATGGAGACGATGCTCCTAACATAGTTGAAAATTCAAATGTTCCCAAATGCGAAAAAATGAAAAAAAATCTTTAACTAAAAAAATGGACAGTATAGGTCTAAAACTGGACATTGAATCTAACGTAAACACTATTAACTTTCTGAATATAACTCTCAATTTCTCAAATAAATTATATGAACCGTACACTAAAGACACACTCTATATAAACCCATTATCATCCATCTAAAATATATCATTAAACACGTCCTTAAATCTATCGAAAAATACTTAGTCCTAATTCCTCTAAACTTAAAATATTCAACAACATTTTATGAAAATGCCTTTAAAGAAAGTGGCCACCCAAACAGTATCTTTAATTACACTGAACCTAAGCCATCTGATATCCCAAACAAAGAAAAATAGGGCCAAAAAATAATTTGGTTCACCCACCCCCTCAATATAATGGTTAAAAAGAAACTAGGCAAAAAATTCTTTCAACTGATAAACAACTATTTTCCACCTAATAACACACTACACAAAATATTAAATAGAAACGCAATTAAGCTTAGCTACAGCTGTACTGATAACCTAGAACAAATAATCAAGAAACGCAATAGGAAAATACTTGACAAAGAAAACACAAATAACACTAGTAGAGATAATTGTAACCAACAAATCACAATGCACACTTTATCAACAATGCTTACAAATAGAAGTATTCTATAAAGCCACAATTGCACCTGAAGAAAACACAAACGATAAAAATACTATATTGGCCTGGCAGGCACCTCCTTTAAAATAGGTTTACTGTACATAAATACTCCTTCACAAACCCTAAACACCCTAACTAACCTCCCAATATTTAGATCTAATCCAAAGTAACCTATCACCAAGCATTACGTGGAAAATCCTTAAAGAATCTAATATCTGTAAATCGTTAAACTCCCCATGCCTCCTTTACCTTAACGAAAAACTTTTTATATTCAGTTTTAAAGATAGACACGAATTACTAAACAGAAAACCGGAAACCACCATAAACTGTCGGCATTACAAATTCTACCTCCTTAGGAATTATACACACTTCTGAAACATCCTTAAGACAACTTCCTTTTTGGACTCGCTGAATAATACACACAATACATCATCAACACAACCAAATCCCCTTACCCAACTCTCCCCATACCCTATATAACCTTACCCTCCTACACAGTCGTCCACCCATTAACCCTACTACCCCCACCTACTTAATAATTACTACTAAAACTCCCCACATTTATATGGGTGTGCATATGTTGCAATTTGTATGGATATCTGTATATATATATGTATGCTTTTTTATAGATATACCAGAAATACTATTATCTCTGACGGAGCTACTTAATTGTCTGTATGCGTGCATGTATCGTCATGTGTATGTGTATGTGCGGGCATGATTGGATCTATGTATACATCGCTATGTGTGTTTATATATATCTTTCTATATACACGTGCATGGATGTATGTGCTCATGGGTCGTGTGTATATACATGAATATATATTTGTATATCTATGTCTGAGTGCGCATGTATGTGTATGCGTGCGTCTCGATGCTAGTGTCGGTATGCATATGTGTGTATATATATATATGCATGGGTGAACCTATGTATGCAAACGTAGCTGATCTGGACTTATATGCATGTATGTGTTTGTAGGTGTATATATGCCTATACCCACAATGTACTTGATACTGAAAATAAAGTTAAGCATCACCACTACCCAAACACTATGTTAAGATCTCACCCCATACACACACACACACAAACACGCATATATATATATTTATATATATATATATATATGAACTTAATATTTAACCTTTAAAACATTTATACCCCATTAAAAAAATTTCCTAGACACTAAACATAAATCCCTATCAATAAGCAAAGCAAATCAATACAAACACCTAATAATTAAACCAGCAACATGTATTTTGAACATATCTTACAATACATCTACCTAACCTCGACTTTATTAAATACACCCGTTTATTAATTTATCCTTCACTTGTTTATTTATTTATCTACCCTAACTTTACACACACACACACACATATATATGTGTATATTTATATTTTTGTAATCGTATATACGTGTATATGGGTGCATATGTGTGTATGCGCGTATATGTGTATATTTATATACATTTACATCTCAATGTATCTTCATTTGTATATGTATAACTGAGTATATATATATGTATGTATGTATGTATGTATATATATATATATATATATATATATATATATATATATATATATATATATATATATATATATATATATAAACTGAGAATAATATAGCCGATATTTTCACTAAACCTATAAAAAGAATAAAATTAAGACATTTTATAACCGAACTTTTTGGAATTTAATTATGAATAAATCTATTTTCAGAAACCCAAAAGGAGAAGCATAAACCGATAAAATTACACAAAAAAAAATTGTAAATTGTCCCGGGCACGACGTTTAACTGCAACAATTTCTTCCTTACTAGCCAAATTAAACAATTAATACCTAACATAATGTTTCCAGTTTATGTTACAAAAAAGCCACTTGTTAACACCCTTTTGTAAACTTCCTATTTGTCAAATAGTTCTTTTTGTATGTTTTTTTTTTGGCAAACATTTGTTAAAACAAAACAAAAAATGTATATTTATGAATTTTTGGGCATATATTTATATGTATTTGAAAAATATTCAATTTGTATGTTAATATATATATTTAAAAAGTGTTAATTTTTATATGTATCCAAAACAATGGCTTCATTTTGCACACATTATACCAATATATTAATTCTTTTTGACCAATGAGAATAAAGACACATTTCCATAAAACTGGAAGAAAAAGAAAAAAATTACAAACAAAAAGCAATTATTTTTTGGTTTACTTTTCTTTGTTCATTTATTTTTATTTATTTAGTTTTCTTCCCTTTTCTCAAGTAAAACCAAAATTGAATCTAAAAGGATTTTTCCATTATATCAAAAAACGATGTGTGTAAAATGTTTTTGGCTTATGATGGGGGTATGAGACGAATGCCGAATGGATTGGCTAATCATTTTTATAACCAACGGCTGTGCTAAACAACCAATGAAAACGTCGCAAAATTATTAAAAAATTGTCGAATTTTGGATTCAATCAGTTCGCCGTTTGCTATGTCACGGACCGCATTTTATTCTTCGCTGCAATCTTGGTAACTGATCTGAACTACGCAACCATCTTGGTTATTGATCTGAACTACGCTGCCATTTTGTTCCACATAATATCTCAGAACTTAAGAGGTTAACTACGGCACGGACCGCATTTGATTCTTGCTCGCCATCTTGGTTGCTGATCTGAACTACGTCGCCATCTTCGTTCAACATAATGTCTCAAAACTTAACAATATGCAAATATACTTACATGTGTGTATGTGCCTGTATCAGCGATGCATTTAACACTGAAAATTAAGTCAAACATAACCACTGCCCAAAGCACTATGTTAGGGGCCCACCCCATATATATGCGGGGTTCGAATCGTTCGACTGTATTAATCGTGACATCCTGTTCTGAAGATTCCCGAAAGGATAGAACACTAGTGTCTGTAGGTATTTAATTATTATAGTAAAAAAATAATTATCTATCTATCCATCTATCTATCTATATATATATATATATATATATATATATATATATATATATATATATATATATATATATATACATACATACAAAAGCTTTGCCAGGCTAATCAAGTAAGACACCACGAAAAAGTATAAAATCAAGTATGCTACCATTATTCAAATCAGAGAAATAAGTCCATATATATTATAAACTAACTGTTAATTTGGCCATATAAACATATATCTTATAAGCACACAAACAAATAAAGAAAGAAATAATCTGAAATCTAAAAACCAACGAGCGGATAAAAACTCGAGGAAGATAATAAAATAAAAAAATAAATGAACAATAAAAAAAATTAATAAATAAATAAAACTTGGGGAATGAGTAAATTAAGTCGCCACCAGAAAAAAAAAAACATAAAAACCGACGATAGAGAAGGAGTAACGATAAGTGTATAATATTTCAACAGATCACAGTGACAACTAAGGCCGATAAAACAAACGCCAAGGTAAAAGAATACTTACGCCGATACTAACCAATGCTGCAGCTGGACAACACGATATCGTACATTCCCCCTCCCCTATCACTGTACCCCTTTCATTCACCACTCCACATTGAAAAAAAAACACTGCTCACATCCACAATGTGTACACCCCATTTTCTTTCAGAATGCAAAGCAACCCCGAATATCTTTTAAAACTAATGTAACTTTAACTTCCGTTTTCATATGGATTCTTTTTTGTCTGATCAAATGTTATCCTTGAATTTTGATTCTACTTATACATGTATGCACATATTTAATAATAATGTTTCTATAATACACAAACTATATATATATATATATATATATATATATATATATATATATATATATATATATATATATATAAGGCTTCTTTCAGTATAGACGCACTATGGATACCTACTGTGAGATTTTTGTGGCAAGCATTGCGCAATCCTCCACCATACCTCTCCTGAGTCGACATTGTAAAATGCCAGTGGCAAGTGGAAGGTCAGACTGGCTTGAAAAAAATGCCGAGACAAGCGGAAAACACATACAGCTCCTCAAATTCCCAAATGGTCACCCATCTTGTACTAACCAGGCTCAAAGTTGCTTAATTTCCGTGATCTGACGGGAACTGGTGTGTCACCGTGATTATATATATATATATATATATATATATATATATATATATATATATATATATATTATTATTATTATTATTATTATTATTATTATTATTGCATTATTCAATTATACAAATGACATTAACCTACAATTTCTTTTGAATTATAAACCGTGGCGTCTTTAAATCAAAAATATGCTAACGGAAATAAATTATTGCACGGGGGTTCTTCTTAAAATTTATCATTTCATAAGCTGAAATGCTATAGCAAACATCTATATGCGTACTTTAACCATAGTTCCTGATTTCAGATGGCGGAAAAATAAAAGGTAAATATTTGTGACTATATTTTTATGTATATATCTGCATATCTATGTATATGTATATATGTGTCTATTTTTTCATATATATGCATGTATATATTTGTGTATGTATGAATAATATAGTGCTTAAACCAAATTTATATTTTACTCTATCTTATTTCTATCTCTAACCCATATTAATTTTCTTATCAAGTTTAAATCCATACCTTTATTTTAATTTTTTCCATATAAATCTGCCTTACTTTTAATACTAGGTTTATTTATGGTGTCTTTTACAGTTAATAAACACCCTTCACAATATTTGCTGACGAGGAAATCTTCTTTATTAAAAAAAACTATATGTAATAATTATTGTCCGTAACGTGATGTCTTCCACAATAAAAATAATGTTTTCCGAAACGATCGTACAAATAATTGATTTTTTTGTTGTTCCTTCTTATGAAACGGATTTTTAATTTGATTATAATTTGCTTTTTAAATTATCAATCACATTATTAAATATTAAATTACCTCTAGGATATTTAAATATCGAGCTTATTAGATATCTAAATTACAACGAGCACTTCTTCTTTCCTGTATTTTAATTAAACTAGTAATTTCACTATTACATTGAAATACACCCTGCTCTTTAGACGATTGTTCTGATCTCCTTTAAATTTTATATATATATATATATATATATATATATATATATATATATATATATATATATAGGGTAGAACGATAAAGTTGTCTCCCCCAAAAAAACCCAAGAGCATTATTTTTGGCTTTTTCACAAGAGCTGGAGAGCTTCACGAATTCGATTACGTTGATCACGCTGGCTGTGGTGTTGTGGGATTTTATGTTGGTGATGTTCTCCACGGATGATCAAACTAAATTCAGATCGCGAAGGAGAGGACCAGTGAGAGCAAGCTACAAAATCAACATACTTCTTTCTGAAGACAAAGCAATGTCGCTTTGAATTTGAGGGCCGGAACCGAGTCCTGCTTTACCAGCCTGAGTCTGCCAGCGTTCCCCTGATTGCACCACATTCTTAAGTACATCTCTCCTTTTTTTCATAAGTTTTATCGGTAGAGAGTTGTACAGCGGTTCACCTTCAATCTCGCTCGTTGAACAGTGTACAAATTTCAAACATGATAGAAGGCTCCTATCACTATTGAAATTTGTACATAACTCTTCTGCAAAAAAAAAAGGTTTCCATCCGAGGAAATTTGAATAAACTTGTCTTTTCTAGGGAGACAGTTTTATCTTTTCACCTTATATATATATATATATATATATATATATATATATATATATATATATATGTGTGTGTGTGTGTACTATATATATATGTATATATACTATATATATGTATATATACTATATATATGTATATATACTATATATATGTATATATACTATATATATATGTATATATACTATACATATGTATATATACTATATATATGTATATATACTATATATATGTATATATACTATATATATGTATATATACTATATATATGTATATATACTATATATATGTATATATACTATATGTATATATACTATATATATATATGTGTATATATACTATATATATGTATATATACTACATAAGTATATATATATATTATATATGTATATATACTATATATATATGTATATATACTATATATATGTATATATACTATATGTATATATACTATATATATGTGTATATATACTATATATATGTATATATACTATATATGTATATATACTATATATATGTATATATACTATATATATATATATATATATATATATATATATATATATATATATATATATATATATACTTCAGAATAAAATTATCCAACAATCAACTTTCACCATGCAATCTGGATGTGAATTTTATATCCTTTTCTTTAACTGTCATTACTATATGACTTTTAATTACTCAATCAATTTTTAATTGTGATTTTCCATGCCTCAATGACTTTAGCAAATAAGGTGTTATAAATGTTTGCTAATATTTTCTCCTCTAAAGAGTTGATAGCCATCGAAATCCTATAGGAGAAGGAGTTCAACTATTTCAAATGTACATTTTGTGTTATATAGAATAATAAAAATCTTTTGATCTGAAACTCAAAAATTTGACCCCATAAATTTGTACATTTATTGGATGACTAAAAATTATATATATATATATATATATATATATATATATATATGTTTAAAGAAAAAATAGAAAAAAACCGAATGAAACTATTAAAAAATCAACGTTTCGTCCTTGTATCAGAGGACATCTTCAGGATAATTGAAATAAAAATGTGATAAAAGAAAAAGTCATAGATCGTGCGAAAAAAGACAGTTTTTTAAAATCCAACCCATGTCGGGAAAGGACGAATATGTGTGCCAATCAACGTTTCGTCCTTGTCTCAGAGGACATCTTCAGGATAATTGAAATAAAAATGTGATAAAAGAAAAAGTCATAGATCGTGCGAAAAAAGACAGTTTTTTAAAATCCAACCCATGTCGGGAAAGGACGAATATGTGTGCCAATCAACGTTTCGTCCTTGTCTCAGAGGACATCTTCAGGATAATTGAAATAAAAATGTGATAAAAGAAAAAGTCATAGATCGTGCGAAAAAAAACAGTTTTTTAAAATCCAACCCATGTCGGGAAAGGACGAATATGTGTGCACACATATTCGTCCTTTCCCGACATGGGTTGGATTTAAAAAAAACTGTCTTTTTTCGCACGATCTATGACTTTTTCTTTTATCACATTTTTATTTCAATTATCCTGAAGATGTCCTCTGAGACAAGGACGAAACGTTGATTTTTTAATAATTTCATTCGGTTTTTTCTATTTTTTCTTTAAACATAACGTCAACCACCGCTGGTACATTTTTTCATTCCTTATATATATATATATATATATATATATATATATATATATATATATATATATATATATATATATATATATACGCGCATTTAGTTAATAAAACATGTTAAAGAACACTTTGAAATGAAGTTATAACATATTTTATCTGCAAAGGAAACACTAAATAAGTGGATAGTCCTTAATCCGCGGAGGTTCGAAGAAATACTTTCCTTCTCATCAGAGGGTAGGAATTAGCAAAATGCGGGATCGGATTTTGCATGCAAAAGTATTTGATGAAACAACAAGTAAGTCAAAGATTTTACTTGAAAACGAAAAAGTGAAGCAGAGGGAATATAGTGAAGAAAAAGGTGATTACTCATGAATGGATAGTCTTGTGGAAGATAAATAATCCAGTGACGGTAAAATCCAAATATATAACTTCAATAAAGTTAATTGAATTTCCATATATAGTTATATATATATATATATATATATATATATATATATATATATATATATATATATATATATATATATTTCAAAGTAAACCGCTGTTTACATCCATATATATATATATATATATATATATATATATATATATATATATATAGAGAGAGAGAGAGAGAGAGAGAGAGAGAGAGGGAGCGACAGAAGAGGAGAGAGAATCGATTCGAAATCTTCTTTAATATCATCACATTTATATCCTCATTTTATATGTTTGGAAACAGGAAGCAGCAAGTCTATTCACAATTGGAGCTTTTTGAAAAAGATGATATAAGAGTAGTCGATTTTGCGGACACTGATACATGTTACGTGTCAGATCGATCATTGGTATTCCTTCTTGACTGGGTACAAATGCTATTATTTATCCAAATAGTTCTTTTGTTGAATTATTTAAAAATAATAATAATTACTCATCAATATCCATTCGACGGACGCTAACTCGTAGTATACATTTCTGTGCCTATGAGATTAAAAATCTATTTCTCAGGTTGTTCAACAATTACACTTCATACTTGGGTAAAATGTGACTTTGTAGAGACATGATACTGGTGTATGCGAACGTTTTCCACTATAGTAAACGCAGACCACTTTGCGTAAAACTTTTCGCAATTTTATATGCAGTGATTCCTATTCATGTACTTTTACTTTTAAAACTTTATTGTTGCATGATTTTACTAAAAAGGAGTTTCAGAGTACTAAATTAAAAAAGAAATTTATCTTAATCCAAATATCCTCACGTGACTTAGTATTTTCATTCAAAGTTCAATAGGCACTCAAAGTAAAGCTGTTTTACATGCACATTAGCATACTACCTGAAGCTGTCTCTGATCATTTCCTTCAGTTATTTCGATACATAGGTGAATTTATTAGTTATTCACATCAGATTCAGGTTATTGCATAATGCATCCTTAAACTATTCTGTAGATTTATGCTACAATGGCTTCCTTATGGTAAGCTCACCATAAAATAGTTTGTTTTTTTTTGTATCCTCTCATCTCTCATTTTCATTAAGTTTACAGTGCAATGCATTTGATATTTGGTGCTCCTCATTTCTATTTTACGGTTGTTGTATTCTGTTTATGGACGAGAGTATCACGAAATAAATTACTCCCAACTCATATCCAGTATTTTCTGGAGCTCTTTTGCTGCAATATTTCGAGAGCTTCAAGATGGTTGCAATATATAATCTATATTTCAGAAGAGAAGAAAAGGAACATGCCATATCCACACTCATCTTTGTCTTCACACCGATATCTCTATCCGACCTAACACGATACAAAAAGGAGAACCCTCTTGGGTCATCCTGTTATTTATTTCGGTATCAAATGCCCCGTCTTTACTAAGAAAAGGTACACATTTTATCATCAACAGGAATTGTATTTTCAATCGCTGGGGAAACAGTTAGAAGTTTATATATAACACCCGTTTTTTAAACTAATATTCGGACAAAAATATTTCCAACCATTTGAGAATGTATCTATTTTAAATCGTGTATGTTGAATAAGATCTGATCAACCTGCGTTGTTTTTTTTATCTTCGTTCGAGCGTAAGAAAATTGTAGATAGGCTTCAAAACACATCGATATCCTTACATTACTGACTGTTACAGCATAAACACTCCAATTTGCAAAGTTAATTGAAAACTAAAAATGTGGCTATCGATATTTCACCCTGCTTGGTTCTACCGTCTACTGGTATTCGTTCAGACAATATCACATCATTTTCACTTAGCCTACATGCATATATAGTCATCCACATGCAGTACTGTTTCGCCGTTTCACAGCTCATCAGTGCGGCTAGACAAGCAACTACCTCAAGCCAGGATTAAAACCCGACTGTCTGTACGACTAAAGGCAGAAAAGCCAGTATATTTTTAACCCGAAGTCAGAAACTGGATAAACGGTTTCAACGACGGGCAAACTGATGATATATATATATATATATATATATATATATATATATATATATATATATATTGTGTGTATGTATGTATATGTATATATATACACAATATATATATATATGTGTGTGTGTGTGTGTGTGTGTTGACATTGAGGTTAACCATAGGATATCCACAGCGAGCAGTGCATTTGGAAGACTTAGAGACAATGTGTGGAAGAGGAGAGGCATTACACTCGCAACCAAACTGAAAGTATACCGAGCGGTCGTCCTGACAACCCTACTCTACGCCTGCGACACTTGGACACCATATAAAAGACATGAAAAACAGTTGAATGGCTTCCACCTCAGATGCCTCCGTAATCTTCTCAACATCCCCTGGCAAGAAAGAATTCCTGACACAGAAGTCTTGAAGCGCGCGGGGCTCCATACCATCACCACCATAATCCGCAAAACCCAGCTCCGGTGGGCAGGCCATGTCTATCGCATGCACGACAGCCGAATCCCCAAACAACTTTTCTATGGGGAACTCAGCCAGGGAAAGCGGAATGCAGGGGGCCAAAAGAAACCATATAAAGACTCTCTGAGAACGTCCCTAAAAGACTTTGACATCAGCCCCCAGTCTTGGGAGAGTCGCGCTGCTAAACGTTTGACCTACCGTTGCGTCATCAGCCTAGGAGCTGACAGGACAGAGAATCAACGTATGACACACAACCAGCAGAAGCGCAAGAGGAGGAAGGAGAGAGCTGCCGGTTCACAGCCTGCCGATACCGCCTTCACGTGTCCAGAGTGTGGAAGAGTCTGCCGAGCACGGATTGGCCTCATCAGCCATCTCAGGACCCACAAACCCCTGACGCCGAACTGATTGATACCTTGGTCATCGTCGACTTCGACGGACGAGCAAGAAAGAAAAGAAAGTGTGTGTGTGTGTGTGTGTGTGTATGTGTGTGTGTAACTCAGTTTGCCCGTCGTTTAAACCGTTTATCCCGTTTCCGATTCAGGTTAAAAATATACTGGCTGTTCTGCCTTTAGTCGTATATTAAAAGTTACTGCTCTAAATCAAGTCATACATAAAGTCAACAATATATTTATTATCTTCTATCTATTAATACCTGCATATAGTTGTACGTTGTGGTGTTAATAAAACTCATTTAACCATTAATATACAACATAAAATAATTACTAAAGGCAAGAATAAATAACGTTTTGTCTTCGATAGATGAGTGTTTTTGTTTATTTTATTGCGTGTTTTAACCTGATTTCTTTACAAATAAATAATGTTTTACCAGTCGAATTAAAATACCCAGAACCCCCTCCCATATATATACTGGATTACTAGGAACAAAGGCAGATGCATGATACATTTCATTTACATATGTGTGTTTTTGTGTTTTGACTCATTTTTGCGAGTCTTTTTAAAAAATAAATATAGTTTATCCTTGTCGAATTTCAAATTACTAATTTCACCATAAATTTACAATAAATAACTAAAATAAAATGCATTAATATATTCCCTTTTTACATTGATGTGTTTTTGTTTCGGTGTATAAATGAATATAGTTTAACCACGTTAAATAAAAATGATTTAAACATGAATGTACATATTTAAAGAGATGGGAATATCACGTAAACGTTTGTGTTTGCATTTTATTTACATATAACTATAAATATAATATATGTCGTTAAAACACATACAAATATAGATGCATTTATTCAAAACAGAAATACTTTATCTGGTATACTAGATGTAATGTATTTTTGGCTCTAATAAAGGTAATGAATTGAACTTATATATGGTGCTATATTTGTGATATTTATCAGAATATATTATATTGAAATATATGTAGATATTAAACTGACAGTATATTCTTTAACTATTTTTATACTGTTTACCCTTGATAGATGTTGTAAAGTTTACTCTATAATCTCGTTTGTTTACTAGAACGCTTGACTCATTTCAATAAAATAAAGCCAGTTGGATTGTTGTGATACATTGTACAAATTATTTATGTTCATTTAAGTTGTGTTTTTTTTTATCTTAATTATGGGAATAGCGAAAATAATTATGAAAATTAACTATTTTTATTTTCTTGTTTAATATTAGTTGTTACGTTTCTTAGTGCCCGATATCGTTTTTCTTTCTTAAAATCTACGAAATAGATCACGTTGCATAAACAACAAATAATTGTGAGAAATGTGTTTAAACGAATCTTTTTCACAGGAAAGTTTAAATAAGGAATTAACTTATTTATTTAGCCAGATTCCAAAAAATACAATAGAACATACGTTACCTCTTAGCAAAAGATAAAAACAACACTGTGTTTATGTGTAGGCATTATAAATGGATATTGTGTGGAGGAATAAATAAAGAAACAAATAATTTCCTTTCTTTTATTTTATATACTTATATAATTGCAGATATGCCTCAGGAGTGAAAAACTAATTTGCAAAGAATATTTCCGGTTTCCCAAAAATACATCTATGAATACCTCTATACAACAGAATGTGAAATGCTAATTTGAAAACGTACACCCGTTAGCAAAATAAAGGAAATACATTTATTCAGGGGATAAAATAAAATCTATTACATTGGACAGACTTTCTCTCTTTTTCCAATAGCAAACGCTGTTTCCAATATTTCAGAGCTATAACAGCAAAATATGTGTTAAGTGTCAACAATGTACAACTCCTCTTATCAAATTTATCATAATGTACTATCAAAATAAATTTAATTACTGATTAAAATACGATTGAAGTTCATAATTAATATACTTTTCTTTTCATTAATTAATTTACAAATAAAAATATAGTTAACTGGTTTTGTAATCAAAATCTTTATTTACTGAATATATTTATCCAAGGGTACGTGCTTTGTCGTTTTAGGACTCATCAGCTTTGTTTTATCTTGAAAGTTCCGAAAACGAAATTTTATTACATACAATACTTCAATATTCACATTTAGTGGGTTGTTGCATGTGTTCCCGCCGTTTTTTTTTTTTTAAATAAAATCAAAGATTTTATATAGCAAAAGTAAGTCTGTGTGGAACCAAGCTCCAAGTTTTTGTGTGAATTCCATCGACTTAAGGTGACGTGAAATTGTCGCAATATTCCTCTTTTCAACCAATTCTCCATATGTCTGATCGCGATCTTCCTTAAAAAGTACCTGAGTTGTCCTCTGTCTATCTTGATTTGTCTTCTAGAACGAAATGTCATTGAGGTCAAATTACCGTGGTTGAATCTGGTTAATAATCTCAAACAATTCTCCCAACTATACCGTTTTCTTCATACACCGCACGAATATCCTTGGCCACTTTACTCGCTTTTTGACCTCGATTAAAAGCCAAAAGAGGTGTCGAAAATGTGAATTTTTATATACTTGACAATACATTTGATGGTTCTGAAAAACGAGAAAAAATCGTATAAGCATGAAACGATGGCCATTATATTGTAGAACTGAATACGTACTTTTAAACGATGTATAAAAATTTGCCAAATATCAAAGCATGTTTTAAAAAAAGCATTTGTATGAAGAGGTAGAAACTTATGCAACAGCCTAATAGTTGGTATTATTAGATGGTTTATATCAACATTAGTTTTTTGTAATAACGCTGTCACAAAGAATGCGCTTAATAAAGCGTCAGTATTATTTATAGCATCAACTAATTCTATTAACTACCCTTCTTGTTGATGACTTATATGAATTGAGATCAATAAACACAGGCAATAAGTGTATTTAAGAAGAATTCAAAAAATCTGCACGGGGAGTGTTTTTAACTTCATAGAATATTAAAATATTAATTTTCTTTTCCATGGGAACGGAAAAAAAGATATGCGGAGAGACAGAAGAAAACTAACAGGAATTTTTGAATGTATACTCATAAGATTTGAGACGAAATGTTGTAGACGGATTGAAATATGATCCGTGGTACATTGTTGTCCAGATGTTGTACTTAAAAAAAATGAAAAAATGTTCATGAAACATTTATTTCGTTTCTGAGAAAGAGTGATAAAAACCGTTCGTTTTTGTTGTTGTAATTGGTCGTATTTTTGCGGTGAATGTTTTGTAAAAAAACGAGTAATAGGGTTTGGAACTAAATTCAACAGCTTACATCTATTGACAAGTAAATATTAAAAAAAATAACGCAATCCAAAAAGAATGCATCCATGTTAATAATGTCATGTATATATATGCAAAACTACATGATGATTCGTGTATGAAAATATATACTAAAAATGTATATATATATATATATATATATATATATATATATATATATATATATATTATATCTATAACTTTTGGGCGCCATAATATACAACATATCAGCGATAATAAAAAACCCGCTCGTTTTATCCAAAAATATCGGGAAAAATAATAACTCTGTCGTGTTCAATCAGACGTGCCTGAAAAATGGCCAAAATACACGCACGCACACACACATACACACACACACACACACACACACATATATATATATATATATATATATATATATGCACTGCGTGTAAAATTATTAACGCGATAACATTTTTCTGCCAATTTCAGAAATTTACCGGTAATTTCGTATCGAAAGTTTAGAAAACGTTGGCAATGCTAAGCTGCGTGTACTGTGGAATTTTCGTACTGTTCCGCGCCATGTAAACAACTTGCCATCGTAATTGCTGAATCCACGGTATTTGAGGTGTGTCAAATTATTAACAGTGCAGTTTGTTTCGTCAATAAAATGGGTCGTAAAGGTGGTTTGAGTGTTTCTTAAAAGAGTACTATTACAGAACAGCTAGCAAAAATTAAAACTACCCTCGAAATACCGAAAATGATAGGAAGGTACCATCAAACTGTGAAGAACTTTGTCAAGGACCCTACAAAAGTATGTAAGAGAGCTAATAAAGGTAAATCTAGAGTTGTTTTGCGCCGTTCTGTACTCCAAATAAAACGTGAAGTTGTTAAGAACCCTGTGCATATAAATCAGATTGAAGAATGTCTCAAAAAGCACACGATATCGCCTTCTGAAAAAAGTGGCAAAGTCTGTTAAGTCTGTGATAAACCATCTATTAGAGTAACATCACATACAAAACCGATTGAAATGTGCAGAGGACAAGATGAAAAATGAGTTTTCCAAAGTTTTGTTTACGGATGAAGTGAGTATCACTCTTCATGGCCCAGACGGCTAGAGCAAGGGATGGGTCCATGATGGGCGACAACTTCAGCGTTTAAAGTGCCAGCGTGGTGGGATAATTATTTGGGCTGTGATTATCGGAAGTAATTAAGTTGGCACATGAAATGTCTCAGAAGGCGTAAAAATGCTTACATACCTTTTCTAAAGGAGCACTTTGAACAATGGCTGAAGAACCAAAGGTTGACGTTCAGAAGAACCATTATTTTTATACGAGATAACACTTCTTTCGCATGCAGCAAACAAAAGCGAAGAGTAGTTGAAACAACTGGAGTTCTCTGGCATACGAAAGATAGAGTGGCCTGCGAATTCGCCAGATTTTAACCTAATTGAGAACCTTTTGGGTATCATGAAGCGTGACCTCCATGTAAGTGGACGCCAATTTAAGAGCAAGATGAGTTGTGGGATGCTCTCCAAGAGATATCGCGAGAAAAAACTGTTGACGAAATCATAAATTTGACTAATTCTACTTCTGCCTTTTGTAAAAGTCACAACGTCTTTCACACGTCATTTATAAATAAGGATCGCATATCCCCTACTAATTATGTCAACGTAGAAATTGCTATGTTATTATTATGTTCTAAGCATTTTTCATAGTTCACTTAATATTTGTAAATTATTTCAATAAACACGTTATGGGCATATTGTGTTTTCTTTCCAACCTCGTTAATAAGTTGACACACTGAAAGCAACAGATATTCTTGACCTCTGCCATAGTTTCGCTAATACTGCTTTAAATAATTTTATTTTTGACTGAAGTAGCTGAATAGTATTGTTAGCACTTTCTTCAATTTTACTGGATTTTTATTCCCTCGTTCCTTCAATTAGAAACATGTTAAAAATCCATACGCAGTATATATATATATATATATATATTATATATATATATATATATATTATATATATATATTATATATATATATATATATATATAATATATATATATATGCGCGTGTGTGTGTGTGTAAGTGCTCGCCATAATTTTACCTTTGTTAAAAATGAGTGTGCAAGTTTTACTCATATAATATTGCATAGAATAAAAAAAAATGGAACGATAAAATTGTCTCGTTAAAGAAAAAACTAGAGCTTTATATTAAAATTTTATTGGCAAAATCAATACAAGTAAATTGATTATGACGTAGAGCTAACACCTATTTTATGGAGCCGCCCTCAGCTTCAATCACCGCCTCAATACGGGTCCCGCAACTTGGAGCATGCCTTTTCCACAATCCCCGGCGTGAGCTCGGCGAATACTCGGTTGACCTCGGCGATCAGGCTGGATTTGGTGTTATGGGAGATCATATTGGTGATGTTCTGGATGTATGACAAGCGAAGTTGTCACGCGGGCTCAGGTCGGGGGAGGAGGGGGTCCAGAGAAAGAAGGGTACAAAGTCGTAGCACTTTTTCTGAAACCAAGCCTGTGTCTCTTTGGAATTGTGATTCGGCACCGTCCTGCTGAAGCACCCAGGATCTGCCAGCGACAACCTGATTTCATCAGGGGATTACCACACTCTCCATCGCATACAGGTACACTTTAGTGTTGACTTCGAAGATCTGACGTGGCATAAAGTAACACTCATTTGAAACCACGCAAATAACAAGAACCTTGGCCGGACACGTTGTTTTCGTCACACTGGGCACGCCCCTGTTATTCGTGAGAATTCAGCAGTGCACTTTGAGAGTAATGGCAATGGTTCTGTTATCTTGGATCGGTACAGAGCAGTAGATGTACAGTGGCGCATATGCTACTTCGCTCATTTAATATTGCGACAGTTTCATAATTGTTAGAAACTCCTATCGCTTTTGGTATTTGTAGAAGTTCTTCGACAACAACAAAAAAGAAAACGATTTTCATCAAACGTAATCATTTCATCTTTTCACGGGCGACAATTTTATTGTTCCAGCCTGTGAGTATATATATATATATATATATATATATATATATATATATATATATATATATATATATATATTACACAGTGATCACCATTTATAAAGGCCCAGAAGCCACTCATGGATAAGGGTTATTGCAAGTACATTACGTTAGTGTGGAGATTTGACGAAGTGTTTACTAAAGGGGGCGGTTCATCAGGAACTTATTAACGTTGGACTTGAAGACATCCAAGTCGTAGTCCGATGGGAAGCAGGCAGACGGAACAGAGTTCCACAGGCGTGCAGTTCTAATAAAGAAGCTTTGTTCATGGAATCCGCGTTTTGATTTAGGCACATATATAGAGTGTGGGAAATTTTTCACGGTGGATTAAGCTAGATGGGTGTTTTTCGTGAAAGATTGGCGAGGGGGGGACCAGAGATTGGAGTTCAGACGAGCACCTGTCAATGAAATAACGATAAAACAAGGATAGGCTCGCAACGTCTCTTCTGTGGGAGAGAGGTTGCAGGGTAGAGAAAAGGGCATCCCCCACTAAACCACGAAGTCTATTTTGTACTCTTTCAAGGCAGGATAGGCTGTTTATAGCAGCTCCTGTCCAGATATGGCAGCAGTATTCCATCCTTGGACGTACTCGGCTTTTATATATATATATATATATATATATATATATATATATATATATATATATATATATCGTGAATGTATAATTATTTGTATTATAATTTGGATGGTACATGGAAATATATAGGTATACAGAAATAAACATACATAGCGTTATGAAGTTCTCTTACACAGATATACATATACACGTGTATATATATTAGAAGATTTTTACACAAATGTATATATTATAAGTCTTTTTTCGTGTATATATGTACATATTAGTCCTCGCGTGAAAGACCAGGGCACAAAATGTTTTAAATAATAATTATAATAGAATAAAAATAACAAAGACTTTAGCTGATGAGGAATGCTATTGAGCGTAACCAGTTATACAATCCTTTTGAAATTTTCATCTATATTTTTCTCGTTTTCTACTGAATATTATTAATGAAACCTACATGAAATATGTTCCTTATTAAATTGTAAAGATTTTCTATTCTCTAAGAAGTTTAAAATAATTAATCTTAAAATGTTATTTTAAATTTTTTGTTTAAAAAATTCAGATTTTTTCATTATTGAGACATGTATGACAAAGAGGGAGGTGAAAAAAGAGGTGTGATCTGAGGGGAAATACAAATGGAAACAGGGAGAATATTCAAACCTGTAATAATACAAAGTGGTGGTTGCAAAAATGAGTTGTGGTTGGAGGAGGAATAAAAACTGAAATAGAGACTAGGAGAGTTTTTATAAATACATGCAAAATCACATTAATCTTTTAAAATCCAAATTAATAAATTAAATAAAATATAATCTTAAAAGGATACGATACAAGTAAGAAGTACATTTCATCCAAGGCATGAAAGTTGTAAAACAAACTGGTTTTACTATAGGCTTTAAAAATAAAGGTACAAGATTCAATTTGAAATTTATTTATCTTCAAAGTGCACTTTTATACATTTTACAAAGTAAGGTATTACATTTTTATACATTACTTTGTAAAATGTATAAAAGTGCACTTTGAAGATAAATAAATTTCAAATTGAATCTTGTACCTTTATTTTTAAAGCCTATAGTAAAACCAGTTTGTTTAACAATTATCATGCCTTGGAAGAAATGCTTTTCTAACATGTATATATTTCGGTAGAAATATATTTTCTTATAATTAGTCCTCGCGCGAAAGAGGACACAACATGTTTTAAATAATGATAATAATAATAATAATAATAATAATAATAATAATAATAATAATAATAATAATAATAATAATAATAATAATAATAATAAAGGTTTTCGTTGGCTAGCTCTACTATTGCCCGTAACCAGTTATACATTCCTTTGGAAATTTTCATCTCTAACTTTCTCGTTATATACTGAATATTTGTTAATGAAACCTATATGAAATATGTTCCTCATTAAATTTTAAAGATTTTCTATTCCGAAATAAGTTTATAAAAATTTAATCGAAAAACTTATTTTTAAGTTTTTGTTAATAAAAAATGCAGATTTTGTCATTATTCAGAACTGTATTACAATGAGGGGGTTGCAAAAATGTATTGTGGTGTTAAGAGAAATAGAAACTGAAATAGAGAGAAGGAGAGTTTACAAATATAATCCTTCAAAGATAAGATGCACGTTTGTTCCAATGTAAAAACATTATCTTTCATCTAGAAATTAATAATATAGTTATAAAATTTTCAATAATTTCTTTTTGAAAAACATTACATAAAATAAACCCAAGGTAATTTTTGGATTCAATTTAATTAAAAAATTTTAAACCATTACTTTGTAAAATTTCTAAAAGTGCACTGTAAAGATAAATAAATATCAAATTGAATCTTGTACCTTTATTTTTAAAGCCTACAGTAAAAGCATTTTGTTTAACAATTTTCATGCCTTGGATGAAATGCTTTTCTCGTTTTTATATACCAATCCTTATGTAAGACGCTCAATGTAATTACAGAGTAATATAGAGAATAAATGATAAAAAAGTTATATTCCAAAGTTCGTGATGTTGACCATCTTATAATTTATTCCTTTAATTCAGTTGACTTGTATAAGGAATATAACTTTATGTCATATCGATGTTGATGTCATATATACATATATAGATACACATATATATGTATATATATGCATATATATATATATAAATATATATATATAAATATATATATATATATATATATATATATATATATATATCACCCTCCCACATGCTAGATTTTAAACTAGCGATTAAAAACAAAACAAAATGACGGGAATTATTTTTCTCTATTACAGTAGATAAAGTTAGGACCTTTTAAAAAAATAAAAAAGTTAGGAATTTTTTTTTTAAAGAAAAATGTAATTTTAATATTTACACATCTGAAAGTAACGACTTTTATTCTATAAATAGATAGGAACACGTGCACAATTTATCCGGAAATAGAAATCTTCTTGCGCTGTAGAAAGACACAACATGTCAGTTGGCAAAAAGACGCTGGTCCATTCTGGCAAACGGACGTAAAGCATTTTTAAAATTCATCCTAGGTGTTTTTCATGTCACATTGCTTAAACTTGTTTTCTTGTTTTATTTATGTATTTATTTGTATCTACTTCCTGTCTTATTCGTCACCCTCCCCCATGCTAGATTTTAAACTAGCGATAAAAAACAAAACAAAATGACGGGAATTATGTTTGCCTATATTGAAAATGCTTGCTTCCTGGGTAGCCAATCAAACCATCTAATATAGTTAGTCTTATTTTCTATTATATTCGAAATATTATACAGTGACATTAGGAAACTCGAGATAGATAACGCCCATAAATATAAGAGGGGAGATTATACTCAAAAGTGTCATGAATTGATAACTTAGCACTGAACCTACTACTTAGATATAAATAAGTAACTTGTACCCATTCCCGTCTTCCCCACCTTTTTTTTTAAGTGAAGAGTAGATAATACAGTGGATGTGTTATCGGCAGCTCCAGTAACTCTCGCTTCTCCTTTTTTGTCGCTCAGTCCTCATTCCATGAATGATTTTTCTGACAAAGGGTGAAGAAAAAGCTGCTTAAAGGTCGGTACTACTTGGTGAACAGTAGTCTGAGATGTCGGAAATTTTTCTGTCTCTATGTCTGTCCTTGTGGCCATGTCACTAGTAAGGGTGCTGGAGGTAAACGTTTTGTCTGGGCTGACGTTATCCGCCTGATTGTCAGGGACCTGAACCTTGGATTAACCACTATGGAGGCTGTCCTATCAGCAAGCTCAAAGTACTGGGACTGCTGTTTTGCCATTTGGTGAGTGGATCTGGACAATGCAGTAGTCTCTTGTGGGGCCTCTCGATGCCATACTAGAGGGTAATTGTTACGGCTTTACCTTTTCGTGTGCTACAAAAAAATCCTATCTTTTTCTCTCTTCCTTTCCCTCGCTGTACTGCTCTAACCAAATATGCCGACCTATTCCACAAATCCCAAAACCTTATCATGAAATATCTCCAGAAAAAAACAACTCGAATAAACCTAGAACCCCATCTTCCAACGTAGACCCCTACTACCAGGTCTCCTTCTCCAACATCAGGGGTCTACGTTCCAACCTTCCAGAAGTTGAAACCCAATTACAGGAGACGAAACCGAACATATTATTTCTAAGTGAAATTAATTAACGGATACTCTTATTTAACAGCTAAATCGTACCCCCCAAGATCGCGATGGGCATGGAATATGTGCCTACATTAAAGATGGCTTCCCGTGTGGCAGGGATATCTCTAGAGAAGATCGAAACTTACCATATATGTGCTTCCGCGTTGCACTTGCTAACACCACTGCATTTATATTTGCCCTCTATCGGCCCAACAACAGCGGAGTTACTATCTTTAAGAGCATATCTGAGAAAATAGACCACATCCTGTCTGCACATCCCTCGGCTAACATCCACATCTGTGGTGACTTCAACGTCCATAACGTGGAATGGCTGACCCATTCAAATAAGACGGACGATGAGGGGGGTTGTCATGATTTTGCCATTGCTTATGACCTCACTCAGATTGTTCGCGAACCCACCCCTGTGCCCGATACACCCGGTCAATATGCAAGCCTCCTAGACCTTTTTCTCTCAATTTCCCCTGAGGTATGTTCATGTTCCGTTTATTCTCCTCTCGGATCCTCTGACCACTCCGTTGTATCAGTTAAGTTAAAAACGAAATGTAATAAGTCCCCAGACGTACCCCTCCACCGTACTGTATACCAATACTCTAAGGCTGACTGTGAGAGCTTCCGTACATTCATATCTGATTTACCTCTGCACTCCATGTTTAAAAAGGAAGTTTCCTCTATAGTATCAGATCTGACCAAATGGTTAATAGTAGGCATAGACCAATTCATACCATCTAAAAAATTCAAACAAAAACCTAACAGCCAGCCATGGTTCTGCTCAGAATGTGCTGCTGCTATCGCGCACAGAAATCATTTTTCCATAGCTACAAACGTAATAGATGCACTGAGACTAAAGCTGCTTTCAGGACTGCCAGCAACCACTGTAAAAGAGTAATAAAAAAATGCAAGAGAGCTATATGCCCAGTCTGTTAAATCCAAAGTAGCTGATCAGCGGCTTGGTTCCCACCAGTTTTGGCATATAACTAATAGGATCCTGAACAGAAGTGTGCGTTCTATCCCAACCATTATCAATGGACCAGAAGTCATCTCGTCAGCGTCAGACAAGGTCAAACTATTTGCAAAGAACTTTGCAGCTAATTCTACCCTATGCGACGAAGGCGATCAACTACCCATATTTCCTCCTATAACACAGAATACATATAAAACATACAAATATCCGTGCATGCGGTCGCCAAGCTAAGCAAGAACTTTGATTGCAGTAAAGCAACTGGCCCTGACGGCATTCCAATTATAGTGTTAAAAAAGCTTCAACCAGAACTTGCTCCCATACTTACGAAACTGTTTAAGCGCTGCCTTAAGAAGAAGTGCTTTCCGACTCCCTGCAAGACCTCATCAGTTTACCCTGTATTTAAGAATTCATGTGATACGTCATCTCCCTCTCAGTACAGACCTATAAGTCTCCTGTGTGTTATGAGTAAGTTGCTGGAATACATATTAAATAGAGAAATAATCAACCACCTCAACAGAAACAACCTTCTTAGTGACACACAATATGGTTTCCGCTCTGCAACATATACCGCAGATGTACTGACGGTTATATCTCACAGGATTAGTGAATCTCTTGAAAAAGCTTCCTCTCTAGGGCAATTGCTCTTGACATATCAAAGGCCTTCGGGAAGCTATGGCATAAGGGTCTACTTCACAAGATTTCCAGCTACGTTATAACTGGAAATGTGTTCTCAATAATTAAATCATTTTTCTCCGATAGGCTCATAAGAGTAGTGATCGATGGACAAAAATCAGAGGCCTGCAGTATTAATGCTGGAGTCCCTCAGGCGTCAATCCTGGGCCCAACTCTCTTTTTAATCTACATCAATGACCTCCCTAGACATATACTTAAATCATTCGTTAACATCTATGCTGATGACACGACCATCTACGGCAACACATCAAAGGCTGAAAATGACAAAGTTCTCTCTGATTCTCTCTCCTCTGATCTCGAGCGCGTGGTTCAGTGGAAGAAGACGTGGCTGGTTACCTTTAATGCATCTAAAATCAAACTCCTATCCTTACATCATCAACGCTCTGATCCCAATCGGGCATCAATTGGGATGGATGGCTCTCGTTTGAGAGAGGCCCCGTGTTTTGACAAGCTTCAGGGTTTGACCTTTACTCTTGATCTGAAATGGAACACATACATCAAGTTACCAAGGTCGCTGGAAAGATGGTGGAATCCTTCTACCGCCCCAGAAGATGTCTCACTACTGATGCAATTCTCTATCTATATAAAAGACAAGTACGTCCAAGGATTGAATACTGCTGCCATATCTGGGCAGGAGCTACCGATAACAGCCTATCCTGCCTTGACAGAATACAAAATAGACTTCGTGGCTTGGTGGGGGGTGCCCTTTTCTCTACCCTGCAACCTCTCTCCCACAGAAGAGACGTTGCGAGCCTATCCTTGTTTTATCGTTATTTCCATTGCAGGTGCTGGTCTGAACTACAATCTCTGGTCCCCCCTCGCCAATCTTTTACGAAAAACACCCGTCTAGCCGAATCCACTTTGAAAAATTGGTGCCTAAATCAAAACGTGGATTCTATGCTTCTTTCTTAGAACTGCACGCCTGTGGAACTCTGTTCCGTTCACCTGTTTCCCACCTGACTACAACTTTGATTTGTTCAAGTCCAACGTTAACAAATTCCTAATGAACCGCCCCCTTAAGTAAAAACTTCATCAAATCTCCACACTAACGTAATGTACGTACTTGCAATAACCCTTATCCCCGAGTGGCTGTCGGGCCTTGATAAGTGGTGATCACTGTGTAAAAAAATATATACATATATATATATATAAATATATATATATATGTGTGTGTGTGTGTGTGTGTGTGTGTGCTCCCTCTTGTATATCGAGCAATTCTTATTTAGGTGGGATAATACTTATAGATTATTACTGCCAGTAATATCTTGTAAATCTTATAATCACAGGTTTCCATACCAGTTGATTGGTGGATAATTTTATTCTGAAGTATATATACACACAGACATATATATATATACATATATATATATATATATGTATACACATACATATATACACACACACATGTATATATATATGTATCTGTGTGTATATACTTTTTAACAATTTTATTAAATCCATGTATTTTCATTCACTATATTAAAAAAATCACCCCCACTAATTATGCGTCATGATTCCATTCCAGCGTTTCAGGAAAACGTTTGTGTCTTCTGAATTGGCTAACCAATTCACGAAGGAACACACTGTTAATGGTCTTTGAGCCATCCTGCCAAGTATTGCGAGACGTACTTATATCCATTAACGCCATAAATTGTTTGACCTTAACCTTCCCCTGTGGATTCTATCTTGTGCGTGCTCCATTAAATCAATAAGAATGTTTTTGGATATAAATGGGAATTGAAAGGTTAAAACAGATGTATCCGATATGGTACAAGCAAAGGTGCTCAACGTTTCCCGCGTTTTGCACTAAGGAATTTGTACTGGTGAAAATAATTTCTGTTTTAAACAAACGTTGTTAGTTACAGAATAAATACCATTTTACATATGTTCTTCTTTATATTATATGCATAGGTAAAATCAAGAAACTGATAAAAAAGGTAGTAGAAAACGCTTGACTTTTAAATCCATTACGAATAGGCTACTCTTATAGCTTGATGACTTACAATGAGTGAGTTATCAAAATTGATTGTTGAATATATTTAATTTTGTGTTGATTTTTCATTAAATTTTAATCTATTTTTACTCCTAATAATTTATTTATGTATAGTTTATGTATAGCGAATAGAGATTCTTAGTTAACCTCCAGTTCGCTGCACCTAATCACAACATATGCCAGTAAAGATTTGCAATCAGATAAACCCAATACTCTCGAGAAAAAGTCGGAAAGAATGATTAAACAAATCTTGTATAATATATATTTCGCTTATCTTTTTAAATGTATGTATGTTTGTATATACGTATGTATGTATGTTTGTTTGTATGTCTGACTAAAACATTTGACAGAGGTGACGGATTTTCACGAGATCGGTATCGTTTTAAAGCTCGATGCTTCGGACAACAAATACACATTAAAAAACATTAATTCCTTCGCTTTTCTACAGGAAGGGGTCGCTTTTTTCTTCGATATTTTCGAAAGTTATCCCCTCTTTTCTATTGACCAGCCTTTATTTCGCCACTTCCGGTTTTGCGATGGACGCAACGGTAAAGACGTCACGTTCTTTTTCTCCTTCGCGTTACGTGTTCGAGCCTGCCTGCCTACAACCACTTTTTGTTTTAGCTTAACAAACACCTCCAACCACCCGGGCAACGCCGGCCACCCGGGTTAGTGTAATATAAACAGTGTCAAAGCAACTGATTGATTGTTGTACCTCGCTTTATTTTAAGAGGTGTTCAAATGACTGCACTTATAGACGAGTAGGGTCTTTCAAATATATTTCAGCTTAAATGTTTGTAAGCAACGGGCTTATATCCTGCATCTGGAAGGACGTCTTACTTCCAGCTACAACAAAACAGTAATTGATTTTTAAAATATAGGGTTAATACAATTAATCCCACATTCTTAACTGTACATATATATATATATATATATATATATATCTTGATTACCTCGTAATTGTTCTGATTGCATCAAATTAAATGCATTGTTGATTGCTTATTATAGAATTTTAAATTTAAAAAATATATGATCAGATAAACGTTTATTTGGTCTAGTATTGCAACTTTAAATGATGCGTAAGTGTCACAATACTAATCAGGTTCTGTAATTGTTGTACCCTTTGCTAGGAAATCTGTCAGAAGACTGTGAGCATTACCTTGCCAACTGAGAGCTGCACCCTTGCCTTCTTTGGAGGTAGTGAATCCAAGTGCTTCCACTGCATTGACTGGGATTTGTTCTCTAGAACCCAGGTTTCTTTTGAACAGTTTTGACTAATCTTCTTGGCATATCTCCAAATTAATCCTCGAGCACTCGACACGTTCTCGCTTCTGGAATAGTGTGAGCAACCTGAAAATCCATAAGGCAGACACCTTATGCATATGCAAATGGTCATGAATGATAGTTTGCACAGACCCTGTACTAATCTTGATATCTTGGGCTATTTGGCGAATAGTAATGCGCCTGTTATATATAGGGGTTTCATTGAGAGAGTCTTATTATACGCACAGTCTTAGAAGAGTCTTATTATAAAGATGCTTTTTCTTAGTGAGAGAGATTTATTAAGAGGGATGTTGAAGTACTCAGAGAGAGATAGATGTTTGTTGTAGAAGACTTAGTGAGATTGTTCATGTTATAAGAGATTCTTATATATTAAATGTTCATTCCTTAATTGTGTTGAATGGGAGAAGAAGCTCTTTGAGTGAGAACATAGGGTTCAGACAGTTCGGACATTGTGTAGTCATGATAATGTTGAGACGTGTATGTAAAGACATATAACACAAGTATATAATACAGTTCCACTTTACCTTTTTGTAAGAATCATAAGACATGACGAGCTTTACAAAACACATAATGGTTTATTTCGTCACGACCGGCCGTTTCCATCACCAAGAATTCAAAGTTTCACATTTTTAGTTGAAGTGACGTCTCGCTCCTATACGCTTAACTGTCTCTCTCCGAGTTTCTTCACTGACTGACTAACTCATAAGTTTTTTCTCTATTCCTAGAACTTTCTATTTTCCGTGACGTCATACACATGTTAAAACATGTGCCTTCTTTCACGTGTCCTGGACATACGTGTCCAAAACATTTCCTATCTCTACAAAAGGAATTTTAACCTATATTCAATATGTTCAAAACATTATCTTATAAGCTGCATTCTTTCAATTTAAAATTTCATAACAAACTTGAGAGTTCACATTATTTCCTTTAAATATTTATCTATATTCTAAACAAATGTTTGTTTTACATTTTTAATTTCTCACACGTAATCTATTTCTAAACTAAATTACGAGGTTCGAATTTGTCTATTGCTCTTTCATTTTCATTTTAAACTAAATTCTCCATTTTTATACTTACATGAAAAGGGGACAGCCCTTATCATGTAACACGCCGATCTTCCAAAATGGCAGCCTCAACTTGACGGACAGACACGTCATCAATGGCAGAAGGGGGCGACTAGGTCTGGAAGCTCTTTCAACAGACTTCCGGCCATGTTTGAAGTCACGCTGCCAGCGTTTTACAAGGTCATATGATGGGACATTATCACCACAAGTTTATTTCATTTCATCAAAAGTCTCCTTCAAATGCAAAAACCGGATCACTGCTCGATATTCAACAAGATCCATTTCACACCTGACTCAGTTCAAACACCTGTAAAACAGAAACGACAATTAGTTCAGAACTGTACTTTACCACCTCACCCGTAGAGATATACAACATTGCACATAGAAAATTTCAGCTAGATCCAACTACTGAAAGTGGGTCAGCGGCAATACATATTGCACGCCCCTCGTATCACATTCACAATATTTCAAACTCGATTTTCTACTTCATCAATTTAAATAAGGTAAATAAAAAGAATTTTCTGAGCGAAACTTTCTTAGTTGTAATAGCGTGTAATTTAATGAAAATTTCACTTTTAATCTGTTTACGCTTCTAAGCTTATGTTGTCAGAAGTTCTGAAGGAAACATCACATTAAAGCCTAACGTATATTTATGAATGGCGTTGAAAGAGTTTAGAGGCTGCTTTTCAGCTGCTAATTGACTTCTAATTCATGTAAATGTGTGACATCGATGGAATATGCGTACAGGATTGCGGTGATAATGTACGCATGCATTTTACATTTATTCAAAGCATGGCTACGTTAGAATAAATCCTGCATATTGCATTAACGAGAACGCAAATTGATTCGTGAAAGAAATACAGTCGTTGAATCACGACTAAGCCAGCAGCCACAAACTAGAAATCACATATCTAAACACACATTCCCTAATCAGCTCATATATATATATATATATATATATATATATATATATTAATATATATATATATTAATATATATATATATTAATATATATACAAATATATATATACTCATGCAGGGAGTGGTCAATACGTAACTCAGCGCCCGCCCGGCTTTCTCCGGAACATGACGTCTACAGCCGGAATAAGCCAATCGTCCCCGAGGAAATTAAGCCGTGTGATGTTGCATAAAGCTGAGCCAATGTCAATGTAGCGTGATGGTTGCCACGCGACGAGCGTTCCCGCGAGTTGAAAATTCAAAGTAGCAGACAACATTTGGGAAGAGGAAAAAAGAAAACAAATTAGTAAAAAAAAAAATATGAAGCACAGCATTTCGTACTTTCACGTAAGAAAAAAAAATTATAGCTTTACGTGAGCAACTGAAAACACCGACTTTTGTTAAGAAAAAAAAATACTGGCACGGACAGAAAACTTGTGCATTATGTGGACACAGTTACAATCTTATTATAAGAGGTAAGCGATGGCTATGCTTGGTAGTGTCAGGCTACCAAATGCCGAACTTTTACATCCATCCGTACTGGTACGATTTTTTACCAAGTCCAGGCTGACAATTACCATCATAATTAAAATAATCAACCTGTGGGCGTTTACACGAGCAACACTAAATTACCTCCAGCGCGAATACGGAATACGATATACGGACACCGTTAATAAAATAACGGTCTAACGAAACAACAACAACAAAAACAACAACAACAACAACATCTGTTTTAATATGAAAAATAAAAAATTAAACAAAAAATTATCCGAACCAGGTTTGTTTCAAGTTTTTAAGTTCTCAGTTTTTTCTTTAAAAAAAAAAATTACCCCAAAAGACAAACAACAACGAGAAACTATTTTTCAATGTGTGTGTGTATATATATATATATATATATATATATAGCAAAAATAATGTTATCACTTTTTTCTTTACAGTAAAGCACACTTAAAACTGAAGTTAGGTTTTATTTTCTTGTTATACTTTCATCGGCGAGGCTCGGCTTTATTTCCTCGGCGACGCTCGGATTACTCCGGCAGTTGACTTCATGTTCCGGGGAAAGCCGCGCGGACTCTGAGTTACTCAGGATCATCCTCTGTATGAGTGCACATATATATATATATATATATATATATATATATATATATATATATATATATATATATATAACTACTTAATTTACTCACACAAAATTAATATATGAAAGTATAGAGTTATGCGTAAACTTTAAGTATTTACTTCAAAAGTGCTCAATACGTAGGTATAGCTAGTTAGTAAGTTATAAAATATATGGCGATTAAGCTACACTGAATATTCCGCGTTTTATTCACTCTAGGACTCTTCAGGCTTATGCGCGAATTCGCACATAAGCCTGAAGAGTCCTAGAGTGGATGAAACGTGGAATATTCAGTGTAGCTTAATCGCCATATATATTTCATAACTTATTATATATATATATATATATATGTTGCAATCAAAATCTGTCAATATTATCTACAAGGGGCTAATAAGGCCTGGCTACATAATTTATATAGACAATAATAGATTGAACTAAAAAAGTTTAAAAGTGCTTATTTATCAGTAGGGGTAATTAATCGGTGGCTTTTTTGTTTAATGTATTTTTATTTATATTAATTTGTTAGTTAATACCTTATTAATGTTATGTAAATTGCATAAAGAGAGAGCATTTAGGATATGTAGAATATAGAATAGCTTGCCCGGATATGTACTAGTGTGAAAAATGGCCAAACAGATTTTATACATTTTATTGCACTACAAGCTATATTGAACAAAGAACAATCGAACAAGAAAACGTAAACGAGACTAATAAAACAGAAAAAAGACATTTACTTTAATAAATATTTAATATGGAATCACATTCTATTTTGATTTCTTTAAAAGATCAATACTTTTAGACATGCTCTCAACCAAAGTTGAACAATGTGAAGAGGAGATGCTATTCCATTCGCTTTGCACATCTTACCACAGTTTGTGATTGTTCGAAAAATTCTTCCAGCCAATGCACAAGATATTATGAACAAAATATTCTCGAATGGGTTTAAATCGGGGCTTTGACCTGACCAAAATATCACATCAATTGAATTATCAGAAAACCATTTTTTTGTGATTTTACCAGTGTGTGCATGGGCATTATCATTTTGAAAAATAATGTTCTGAGATATTCCCAGCTTCTTAATACTTAGAAACAGTCATGTTTCTAATATACGAATGTATTCCTTTGCATTGATTGACTCCTCACATCTAATAAGTTCCCCAACTCCTGCTGCAGTAAAGGTTCCCCATACCATTACCCGTCCATTCCCGTATTTAATTGTCGTTATTATGCAACTTGGCGAAAGTGTTTTTCCTATTCTCCGATTGCACCATTCGGGAACATCAGGAGCATCACTAACGAGACAAAATCTTAATTCATCTGAACAGAAAAGATTCCTGAACCAGTCTGTATATTTCTTGCCCTAACACGAGAAAATCTCTTTCTATCATTGATGTTCTTCTTAGGTAAAAATAGCCTCTTTTCATACCTTTAAGAGGAACATCCCACTTCTTTCATTCGTCTAGATAGTTTATATCAAGAAATAGGATTTTCAACCCCTGTTTTTAATTTTTGCTATGGTCAACATAAGTTTTCTTTCGATCCTTCAAAACATTTAATTTAAGCACGTGGTCCTTCTTCAACGTGGATGCTCTAGGGCGACGGGATCAATATTCCCCTTTTACCCAACGTACAACTTCGAACCTTTATTGCAGAAAGAGATGTTTTCACATTTTCTTTTCTTAAACTTTTAAAAATCTGTTTTAAAGTCATTTTAGATTGCTTTAATCCTGCAATTCGTTTCTTATATCCTTGCCAAGACGTGGTCTTAGCATTTTTAGAATTCATTTTTCCCATTCTTATTATATGCTATAATAAAAATAACCTGCAATATACAAGTTTTCTGTTAAAAGTAACAAAAGTTCATGGAAAATATTGAAACATCGATTTCTTCTTTCTTTCACTCTTGGCCCACTTTTTGCTCATTAGTGTACATTCATGTATTGCTCTTTAATCTTATAACGGGGGATAGATTGAATTTTTTTTTCTCTGCATGATGGTGCTAATATTTGAAATAAGTGCTAATTTTGAAGTCTTCGTTTAGCTTCATCTGGAACGAATTTGATGATTGTTGCATGCGCAAAGCTGAACAAGTGGCCCTGTTAAACACGGTAAAAGAGAAGTGCGTTTCTTTATGACTCACTATGTTCCCTGAGTCTTATTTCTAACTTAGGCTGTTTTTCTCCTATATACGTCTTGTGAAAGTTATTACAAGGGATTAAGTATACACTGGTATTAATCAAATAGCAACACATGAACGAACATCTTTGTAGCTATTCTATATGTCTGTAACCATGTTTCCTTATATACTTTTATCAAAAGTAATAATTTATTAACTATTTGATAAATAAATATAAATAAAAAGAATTAAACAACAAATCATGTACCGGTTTAGTAAATATTCGTGTGTGTATGTATATAACTGACATTTGGATGTGTATATACACAGAATAATCTAACCCTCTTATACGCCTATTCATAAATTCTTTTCCATAGAAAGAAGGGAACTAAAATGTGTTCTCTCTTCACTTGGATGTGGTATGTCTCCTTTTTTCTGATGATTTAACCTGAAAAAGGGTCGAAACGCTTATTACCATCCATTTATTTTGCTTGTTTGTTTGTTTTTTTTTCATTCGAATAACGTCAACCATTGTGTATATTTTATTTTTTTATATTCTGTCAAAATTAAAAAACAAACTTACAAGCAACAACTGCGAACATAAAAAGCACTTTAATCGCAGTAAATTCTCACAACAACCGGAGATTTTTTGTAAAATGCACTAAGGAAAATCTTACACCTAAATGTATACCCATCCTTTTAAAACTTTTAGACCAAATATTCCGAAGCATATTGAAAAGTACCCATCATCATCTGTTTTTTTTTTAACTGAAAAACAAGCTTCTCAAAACAACTAATCAAAATCAGTAAACGTAAAATCTTAAAACGTCCAGACCTGATACACACCCTCAGTTCGAAACAACTCTCAGACATTGAATCTGAAGTTCGTAGCTTCGGCTCAAAATTCGCTACAAGCAGACAGTCATACATCACCACGAATACAATCCTAAACACTATAGAGACGACGATTCAGACTGTACAAAAGGTTTCAATAATGACCGTCCAACCTCACGAATTGGCATTACCAAAGCGATACATACACATTTTAAAACATCTTACAAAAGAAAAGATATCATCATTTCACGAGCTGATAAAGGCGGAGGCATAGTAATTCTAGACAGAAATACATATTGCGAAAAAATGCTCAAACTATGAAACCCAGATTCATATGCCCCCCCATAAACTTTAAATCCATATATAAAGAGGCTAGAACCATCAACAAATCCTTAAAAAAATATCAAAAAACGATAAAAAAAAATGGGCAGCGGATATCGAAACCATCCCATTGTCTCCACATTATATGGCTTTCTAAATATCCCCATGCGACCTATAATAGCAAACATCTGCAGTGTCACATATAAGGTAGCATTAACAGTTGCCCATATCTTAATCCCACTAATGGCCACCATTTTTCTAAAAACTCTGGTGGCCTCATTATGAAAATACAATTATCGACATATGTTACAAAACTATGCACAGTTTGAACATAGGTTCTTTGTATATCAATGCCCCAATAAAACATGCCTTACTCTACTCTACAAAAACCTAAATAAAATTAACATCAATCTATGTTTCTCCCAAGATACATTGCTACAAATAATTAAACTCATCACTGGCATAATCTACTTCTAATTCACTGATTCTTTTAAAGAAAAAAAGTTGGACTCCTCATGGGAAACTTATTTCAGCGGGGTACTATACTGCTTGATTTTTTTTAATTTTTAGAAACAAATTCCTTCAGATTTAGATTCCCTGCAAACATTACATACTTTTGATAGATCAATGACATCCTTTTTTCCCATCGTAAATACGCAAATATTACAACAAAAGAATTAACTAAATTCGCTGGCAACCTCTATAAAATTCACACACAAATCCGAACAAGTCAACTCCTTCCCCTTTCTAGATGCACTTACCATAAGATCAGAAAACGAATAATGTCCAAAGTACACAAAAAAAAAACTACACTACTAATCGCACTACAATAATAGAATAAAAACTGGCACATCATCGGCCTCCTCTTACGTGCCTTTCGAATCTGTAGTCCCCAAAACTTGATAAAATTCAACATATCACAGACGCACTAAAACATTACAGTATCAGACTTATTTAATTTCTAATGCGATGAAAAAAGAACACAAATATATTCTAACATAAACAGAAACATGGCAGAACAGAAACATCCCTACTAAATAGATATCTCCTTATACGAAACCAAACAAATAATACAATCTGCAACACCCTCAAAAGATGGTATGCACACGCTACAAATAGCGTAATTAACGATAAACCAACCATTTAAGATCACTAAACACTCCTCCAAAACCTCCACATTAAACGTCGGTATATACCTTATCCCTTGTAATGATTGCTGCTAGATGTATATAGGATAAAGAGAACGTGCGTTAGAAATATGACTCCGTTGGCATAGAAGAGACAAACAGAGAAGCAGCCGCATCAACGCACTTTTATCTTAATACGCTTAACATGGCCACTCGCTCAGCTTTTCACATGCAAAAGTCATCACATTTTTTCCATCTAAAGCTAAACGAAAACCTCTAGAATCATTACTTATTTCAAATACTAGCACTATTACGCACAGAAAATGATTCTACAATTTAGCCCCCATTATGGGAAATATAATAATAAAAGAGCAAAATATAAATGTATATACTGGGTAGCCATTCTATATATCCTTAACTGTTTCTCCTAATATAATTTCAATAAAATTAATAAGGTATATCAAAGAAATGAATATAAATAAAAAATACATTATACAAAGCATTTAACGGTTCACTAAATATGCATATATATATATATATATATATATATATATATATATATATATATATGTATATGTATAAGTTAAAATCAAATTTAAATATACATCCGTATGCATTCATTGAATGTACATATAGATACGTATATATACATTACATGTATATTTATAGAATAATCCTACCTCCAAGTGATATGTAACCTGTTTCCGCAGCATTTTTTAACAAAATCCTATGATGTTTCCTTAAATAGGGACGAAACGTTGATTTCCATTTACATATTTTAGTTTTTTATTTAAGGAGATATCAAAGGATTTGATTTTTTAAAAATGCTACGGAAACAGGCACTGATGAGTTGTGATAACACGAAACAGTACTTTATGTTGATGACTACAAATATATTTTAAAACTCCCCCGCTTAAGGTAGAGCATTGTCGTAAATAATCTCACCCGCTAATTAATTTTCTGAAAAATTTGAGGCTCGCTGTTTGTTTGTAAAAAGCGATTTGATTCCGATAAAAAGTGGTGGACGAATTTTTGTTTAAAATAGACATTTGTCGAGGTTATCGGCGGGCACCGCTCCTCTGGGGCGATGGTAAGAACTGCCAACTGTAAACGCGATGGTTCTAGGTTCAATCTCCGGCGTCGGAGAGGTGCTTGTCTAGCGGCACTGGTGAGTTATGATACAAGGAACAGTACTGTATGTTCATGACTACAAACCACACAAACACACACACACACACACACACATATATATATATATATATATATTTATGGTTAAAAATGAAGGTGTTTTATACTTATATTCTCATTAGTGTAGAAAGTGATAATTACTATTAGTTAACCGATTGAAACCTAATTAATATACGGAACACGTGATTTTAGTTCTATAAGTGAAGTATAGACGACCATGAACATTAAACAATTGAGCAGTATTTAACGTTTCATGTTTCATTAAGTGTTAAATCATAGTTATTTTTCCTTTTATGCATATATTTATATATATAATAAGGAGAGAAGTATATATTTAATCCATAAAACACGTAAAACGTTTCAATCGATAAATTAATTACTGTAAGCCACGTAAGAATTTACCACGATCACTCCTAAATATGAATATGGCATTAAAACATGCACACATACTGCTTCCGAATCAGATCCATTTTAAATACAGTGTAACCCGAATATAATAAAAACGGATATAATAAACACGGGTATAAGAGAGATTTTCTCTAGTCCCACATGATTGCATGTATTACAAAGTAACCCGGATATAAGAACATCGGATACAAGTTATGCCCGGATCTAAGAGAGCTGTAGGAGCAGGAGAAAAGGTATCTTATTTTCAGGTTACACTTAATACCTAAAGAATAGATAGGACTCAGACAACATCATAACATTCAATTTTTGATATCTTGCAAAAAAGAAATACAAATTAACCGGGCGTATAAATTTACACCCTTTAATGAGTCCTTGAGAATTTGCGCTAGATTGCAATGGGATCCCTTAAGAGTAAACGTTCATAAATGACACATAAACCACAATATTTATCTGAGAATGCTTGTAAGAATATATTATACAAGAAAGTCAAATGGAAAGTAAGATTGACGGTACTTTCCGACTGATAAGTTTGACACTGTTTTTTTTTAATTACATTTTCACCCCCAAACAAGGCACATTGCCACTTTGGTGTAGGGGGCTACTATCAGGGGAAACATCTACTGGGGTACTATGTAGGGATTAGGGCAGCGAGATGTTGGTTCACGTTGCACTTGAACTTATGCATGTCAGTACAGTTGGGGAAGCAGTGACCTGTTGTCATTAAGTCGCGATATTTCTGCATTAGCCTCGTGGTTCGTACATTTGTTAGTAGTGTCTATTATACATTTAAAGGTAAGTACTCATAACAGTCTGCTCCAAAGATCTTAAAGGGGTACTTAATATTTTTTGCTATTACCTCCATTGTTAAAGGATCTGTGAATTTTCTTTTTTCTTCCCGATGGGCGTCGTTGTGGAGCTGCTTGGGGTTGTGCAATACTGAAGGGTGCGTATATCATTTCAATGGCTTCTTACTGGTAAACTGCGTAGATTGGATCCTATAACCAACGATGATTTTATTTTATTGAACTGTTTGTTGTTCGTGTCTTCAGGACCTTGAATAATGTATGCTATATTTCCAAGTTTTTTTGTCTATTGGAACGAGTGACAAGAAAGTGTTTATTTATATGTCTTGTAGACGCATTTTCTCCTATAACCTAGTGTTTCTTCGGCACTATCATGGAGACTAAAATAAGTAATGTGTAACATAACACAGGAAACCTATACGAGGGCCGTGTAATTAGTAATGCCCCTGACCTACTTTCAGTTTTCTGATCTAGCTTAAATTTGTATGTGCAATGATTTATATCTCTACGGGTTGGGTGGAAAATTACAGCTCTGAACTAATTGTGGTTTCTGTTTTACAGGTGTTTGAACTGAGTCAGGTGTGAAATGGATCCTGTTGAATATCGAGCAGTGATCCGGTTTTCGTATTTGAAAGGACGCACACCACAGGAGACTTTTGATTAAATGATATCAACTTATGTTGATAATGCTCCAACATATGACCTTGTAAAACATATGATCTTGTAAAACATATGATCTTGTAAAACGCTGGTATCGTGAATTCAAACATAGGCGGAAGACTGTTGAAATAGTTCCCATACCTGGTCGCCCCCTTCTGCCATTGATGAGGCATCTGTCCTTAAAGTTGAGGCTGCCATTTTAAAGGACCGACGCATTACTATTTGCCAAATAGCCCAAGATGTCAAGATTAGTACAGAGTCTGTAGAAACTATCATTCATGACCATTTGCATATACATAAGATGTCTGCCAGATGGATTCTCATGTTGCTCACACGATTCCAGAAGCGAGAACGCGTCGAGTACTCCAGGATGAATTTGGAGATATGTCAAGAAGATTAGTCAAAGTTTTTCAAAATACTGATTACACAGGATCAAACCTGGGTTCATCACTATGATCCAGAGACCAAAACCCAGTCAGTGCAGTGGAAGCACTTGGACTCACCACTTTCAAAGAAGACAAGGGTGCAGCCCTCCTCTGGCAAGGTCATTCTCACAGCCTTCTGGGACCAGGACGGAGTAGTGATGACGAATTTCCTGGCAAATGGTACCACAATTACATAGACATATTATGCTACACTTTTGAGGAAATTAAGGGAATCTATCAAAATGAAGAGGCAGGGCAAGATCAGAAAAGGGACCCTCCTTCTGCAGGGAAACGCTCAGGTTCACAACTAGCATGTAGCCAGATCAGAAGCACGGGCGTGGAGTTATGGAACCCCCCTCTCATCATCACTCTCCTGATCTTGCATCTTCTGACTTTCACCTCTTCCCAGTCATGAAGTTGTTTTTGAAAGGAAAGCTTTTCCCAGATGATGCAGCCTTAATTTCTGAAGTCACGTCATGGTTGGTGGACCAACCTGGGGCGTATTCTACAAAAACGGTCTCCAGAGCTGCATCAAACGATGGGAGAAATTCATTAGTCTGGTTGGTTCCTATTTAGAGAAAGTAATAACTGCGCCAAGTTTCGTTGCTCTACTGCTATGGGAAGTGGGTCAGCGGCATTACTTATTGCATGTCCCTCGTAAATCTGTGGATTGAAATCAAATCACATTATCATTTACTACGCAGCCGACAACTTCAAACAGGATGAATAGCTCATCGACGAACTGTATAATTATATCTACAGCGGGTCTCATACACCTGATCAGTTCAGGCCATTTTGCATAGCTGTCTACCACAATTAAGTCATACGAATCCTTTATAGACCTTGTGAAATATATCTGAATACTAAATAAGCATTGTTTGTTTTTGCCATATTCGACCGTCATCATCCATTTTTGGCCAATATTCGTAACGACACATGACGATCTTCATTCTGTATATTTCAGGCTGACGAATATCAAAAACCTGCTTTTTGTATAACGCTTCCCTTCATCGCAGGTACAAAATGTTTTGTACTTTCTGGTTTTTAATTTTTACTTTTTGTTTTATAACACAAATACTTTCGTCTTTATGTGCCTCGCATCTAATTTAATGTTGTGTGACTGGAAGGCTTCTGATAGTATTGCACATCATGGAACCAATTCATTATGTCTAGGATCCAAAATTGAAAGTTCGTCCGCATGTGCGATCTGCTTTGAGGAGAGGTACTCTAAATTGAAATTATAATTCAACGAAATATGCGCCAGCTCATCGGTATGTTTGCTTTATATAACTTAACCGTTTCCTCTACCCCAGAATGGTCAATATACATTTATTGTCGGTCTGCAGAATATAGCATCGTCTGTGTAAATATAAGTGGGCATTTATAATAGCGACCATAATTGCAAAGGATTTACCCTCGACCAGTGAAAAATAGTGCGTGTTCAATCAGTTTTCTACTGTATCCGACATTTACTGCCCTTTTATATGCCCTTATCCTATATGAGCTAGTATCGCTAATGAATACTATGTCTAGTGTTGAGTTATAATGCGGAATAGATATTATATCAGAGTTTTATTTTTAATTTGTTGATTTCCACACTTTAGTCGCTCTTTCATTGTGGTCCGTAGGTCGAACGTATTGAGAATACATGTCTGGCAATAGTGTTCGATCCCCCAATCTTTGTTATTCTTTTTGTCAATGATATGTCCGAAGTATTTTATATCATCCATGAAAAAAATCACATTTTCCTTCTTTTATTTTAAATCCTAAATTCTAGATTCAAGAGAACACCCCGTGGACATGTTCCCGAGGTTGTTGCATATCTTAGCTTTTAGATAATATATTTAGGTATGCTATCGCGAAATACATGGTCGTTAAACATAATATTCGTAATTTCTTGAAAAAGGGCGGCCGCTACCTTGATTCCAAAGGCTTACTAATTTTAACAACACCTTATAGATGTCAATTCAAAGAAAATAAGAGCTATTTTCCCGACTAGAATTTGAATGTATACGTCATTCGGTCGATTTTAGAGAAAATGTTTCCTCCGTTTAACTTAATGAAAACATCTTCAGAGCTAGAAAATAGGTAATATTAATATTTTAGTATCGAGGTAATACAGGTGCTGAAATCAACGCAAACGCGGATTGTATTTTACATATTTTTGCCAAATCAGTAATGGCTACTCATTGATTGAATGCCGATGTTGATAGGATGATTATTTTTCAATGATTTCTAGCTTCTCTTTGTTATCTTCTATGGAAGTGAACGACATGTTTCTTTTTCTTTTGAATACTGGCTGCGTATTTTGGGGGGTCGGAAGCTGACTGATATTTTTATGCATTTTCTCAGACTGGCTGGAAAATGTCAGGATTTATTTTTATTTTATTTACATCTTATTTCATAGTTCTAAGAGTTTCAGTCTTTTGACAAAAAGCATTAAGGTAAATCATACAAATAAAATTGTTACATGAATTCATTCCAAAATGGTTTCCCGTGTTTCTTAATATAAATACTTTTAATTTCATTATCGTTTCGTTAAATGTCCTATTAGTAATTAATTCACATCCACAATCTTATTTCGACCAAGCTACAGTTCTAGCTATTTTATAAGATGTTTAAATGGTAAGTTTATTAAATCTTCTTAACCTATGCCATTTTTTTTTTACTGATAAACCGAGTTCAGAATCTTATTAAACATCAGGGTTTTTTTTCAGTATATTTTTCTCGTTTTCTCTTGCTTGTTGGGCCTGCCGTATTCAACTTTAATTTTTTTCTTTGCACTACAATTGGAACATTTGTGCTCAATTCTCTCACAAGTCAGACCAATGTCTGTGCGGTATGAGCAGTTTTTAACCGAATGCAGGGCACCACATCGATAACATGGATTAGGTCGTGACTCGGTTCGATTGTCACTGAACTGTGTTTTCTGTCTGCGAGGTGAATAATGTTTATTCGTTTCTATTATTTCTGGAAAATGAAAAGTAGACAACGCATTGTAGATGCGTTCTCGGTAGATCCCGTTGGTCTAGCTTCTCATTATTTGTCCTTCAATCCTCGTTTAGAGTGAGAGATTTTTTTCGTACAAGACGAAAAAGCTGCATTCTAGGTCGACAGTTCTTTTGCATGTACAGTCGCATGCGATATCAGAAATGTTCTGTATCTATTTCTATTCTTTTAGCAATGTTACTAATAAAGGGTGTTGGAGGGAAAAGTTTTAACTTTATTCGCCTGATAGATAGAGATTCGCATTTTGGATTAAACACTAATAGGGTTGTCCTACAAGCATGCACAAAGTACTGTGCGTATGTTATATATTCCTAATAATATACTAATCTCGGCATAGTTTCCAGTCGTAATGAACCTCCACTAGCCATTGAGATTTAACAACGTCGACCCAGATGATAATTGTGCACCTTCTGCTACAAAACTTGTACACTTACACTGGGTATGATTAGTCTGCAAAGATTGAAAGGCGCTACCTTGCGCGTATATATATATATATATATATATATATATATATATATATATATATATATATATATGAGAGCAAATAGTTAATAAAACATGTTATAAACACTTTGAAAAAGAGTTAAAAACATATTTAATATGAAAAGGAAACACTTAATAAGTCGATAGTTCTTAAGCCGCGGAGTTTCGAAGAAATACTTTCCTTCTCATCAGAGGATAGGAATTAGCAAAATGCGGGATCGGATTTTGCATGGAAAAGTATTTGATGAAACTGCAAGTAAGTCAAAGATCTTACTTGATAACAAAAAAGTTAAGCAGAGGGAATAAGGTAAAGAAAAAGGTGAGTTCACGTGAATGGATAGTCTGGTGAAAGGTATAGTATCCAATAACGGTTAAGCCAAAAATGTAAATCCAAAAAAGTTAATTAAATTTCCATTCGCACAAGTAAAATCTAAGGAAATCGCGTAATTAGAAGAATTACAGGAATAGCAAACAGTGAGGTATGTTTATATGGATTGCGATTTAATTTGTGGATATAAAATTTTATTTTGGAATATATATATATATATATATATATATATATATATATATATATATATATATATATAAGGTCCAAATTTAATTATGGCAATTTTGAAATTATATAGTCATTACTTTTACCTTTTATATAGATATAAACATTTTTTTTCTTTAAATTTATCGTTTTTCTACTTACCTCTTTACACTTTATAATTTAGTATTCTTTTATTTTAATTCTTTATCTTTTCTTTGCATGACCGGTTTTTTTATCTGCACTGTCTGCTTTATTCTTTAAACGTTCCTATGTATCAAATATATCAATCTACTCACACTTTCAGATCATGTATGCATATTGACTTATATTTTACTATATGGTTTTACTTCTTTTCTTTTTTTCTTGCTTTTTCCTGAATTTGCATGTACCGGCCATCTTCTCCCCTTAAATATTTTTATTTTTATATTTTATATTTTATGTTTATTTATTATTTTTTTTCTATTTATTTATTGATTTATTTATTTTCCATTTAGTGTCTTCTAACAACTGTTGCTGGCCTTTTTTTAAGTGATGACCGGAACATTTTAGTTGACCTATATAATTTTGCCCTATATATTTTTTGAGCCTTTAACATTTCCTGCCTGGGTCATTTTGACATTTGTTTCTCTATTTATATTTAACTAAATCACATTATTTTTATTCTCTTTTTTTCTTCCTTGAACTTTCTTATTTATATTTATATCTCGGCAGTAGAGTGACAAGCATATCTTATTTTTCTTTTATTAATATTATTGGAATTCTTTTTCCATGGATTTCTGCCTTTGCATTATTATGGACCATCTTCTTCCAATTACGGGATTCTTGGATTTTACTTGTGCAAAAGTTATATACTTGGATTTCACCATCACTCGATTATTTATCTTCCACGAGACTATCCATGCATGTGTAATCACCTTTTTCTTCACCATATTCCCTCTGCTTCACTTTTTTGTTTTCAAGTAAGATCTTTGACTTACTTGTTGTTTCATCAAATACTTTTGCATGCAAAATCCGATCCCGCATGGTGCTAATTCCTACCCTCTGATGAAAAGGAAATTATTTCTTCGAAACTCCGCGTATTAAGGACTATCCACTTATCTAGTGTTTCCTTTTCAGAAATAATATGTTTTAACTCATTTCAAAGTGTTTTTTAGCATGTTTTATTAACTTTTTGCTCGTATATATATATATATATATATATATATATATATATATATATATATATATATATATATATATATACATTTTTTTCCAAGGTTAAACAGTTACATATGGTCACCATATTTGCCCCCGAAAAAAATAATAAACTATATTCTGTTCTTGTTATCGAACACTATCTAAATACCTCGTTGTATTCGTTAGTCCCTACTTTTGAACGTCTCAAACCTGAATATATATATATATATATATATATATATATATATATATATATATATATATATATATATATATATATGCATATATATATTCTTAAATATATGCATATATATGTGCATATATATATATATATTTTTTATTTTTAGAAAATATTTATCCACTGACACGTGTATCTTCATTTACGACTCATCAGAATGGCTAAATCTAGCGTGATTCGACCCCATAATAAGAAGTTTAAACAACTTCCACTGGGATATCTCGCACGACGACTGAATATATCGCGTTTTATTTAGATGATGTTTATTTATTTTTGTTGGCGATACTTTTTGAATGAATTCACTTTTTTATAATAAAGTGCATTTTACACCAAATGCGCATAAGCATGAAGGATCCTAGAGTCGATGAAATGCGGAATATTCAGGGTAGCTTAATCGCCATATATATTTTATAACTTACTAACTAGATCTACCTACGTATTGAGCACTGTTGCATAAATATTTAAAGTTTACACATAAATTTTTACTTTTGTATATTAACATTAGTGTATTAGTGTAACAATTCCAATGTTTTAATAATAAATAAATCTTAACGAAATTATTGACAATACAATTACCGATACCGAATCCTTGTGAATCTTTAAATAGTTTTGTATAATGTTGTTATATTTTCGCGATTACCATAAATACAAATCTTAAATGTGCATATATTTTCTCAAACGAAAACCACAATTGCTATTGAATGATGTATGGATTTTACTTTTATTGAAAACTAAAAAAAATAAATATTTGTTATGTAATTGTTACTACGAGCAATGGAAGATTTTGTTTAAAAAATATTCAATTAAGAATTTTCCTGATAGCCCAGAAACGTCCTAATTTTTCGATTCTCGACCATGGTTTCGATTGTCTCAACATTAATATATATATATATATATATATATATATATTCATATATATATATATATATATATATATATATATATATATATATTCTACTTATATCGAAGGTGCCAAAGTGAGAAAGAAGGTTTGCCTTTGTATGATTTTACTCCGAGAGATTCATGTCAGTGAGCGTTAAGTTAGGGTGGGAGAGATTGGCTAAAATAGATACATCTACGCCGACTCACATACGCGCACACATATACAACTAAATATATAAATACGTACATACAAGCGACATAAATATACACACGTAAATATATACATAAGAGAACATACACACACGTAAGAATATAGCTATATGTAAAGATACACAGACAAACACATGTATACAGATACATACAAATATAACACGCACACATATATATATATATATATAAATATATACACATATACATGGATATATTCATACATACACATACATATATACACACATATACAGGCATATATAATATATATATATATACAGAACCCAGGCATACTCACGCATGTATCCATATATATATGTACATACATATACACAAATATATACGCACCCAGATATACACACACATATAGATATACATACATAGATAACAATACGCATATTAATACACACATATATATATATACATCGACGAATATATCTATATTGACATCTACATATATACATATGTACACAATTAAAATACGCTGGCGGGCGCCAAGCGGAATAAAACTTAGGTGCAGAATTACTTTTATACATACATAAGAATATACTTAGTAGAATGGTACCAGGGTATTAAAAATTAAAATTAAAGTAGAATATATTTAAAGTGGAATTTTCGATTAAAAGCGGTTATGGAATTATTATGAGGAAAATTAAAGATAAAAAGGACAATGAAAATATGCATATAGCCAATGATAAGTAGTTGTAAGTAACATCATTATAATTAGTTATAGATGTGTTAAATACTACGCAATTTTCATGTGTTAAGTAAAGTATTAATTTTACTAGTTATTTGTAAGTTTTGGCCATGGAGTTGTAAATCCTGTTAGAGTTGTAATTTTAGATTATGGAATGTGGAATCATATACTAGTAATTAGAAGGCAATAAAAGATGTATAGGCATGTGAAGGCGTGTAAAGTTTATAATGGGTTAAATAAATTTATGGTTATTTGCAAAGCTACATAAGGTGTCCGGCTCATTAACCCATCTAAATTATACGTAATAAGATTAAGTTATTCTAGAATCGAAACATAAAAATGCTAAAATGAGGTTGTGGGGGAAAACGTATATCTTTATATATACAATCAAACAAAATTGCACAAATATACACTCAGGTACACGGGCTATGTAAACATGCACACGTACGAAGGCTATGTAAATATACAAACGTACAAGGGATATGTAAACATGGTCACAGGTACGAGGCATATGTAAACATGCTCACGGGTACGAGGGATATGTAAATATGGCACAGGTACGAGGGCTATGTAAACATGCACACAGGTACAAGGCCTATGTAAAAATGCACACAGGTACGAGGGCTATGTAAACATGCACACAGGTACTAGGGATATGTAAACATGCTCACAGGTACGCGGGTTATGTAAAAATGCACAGAGGTACGAGGACTATGTAAACATGCTCACAGGTACGAGGGCTATGTAAACATGGTCACATGTACGAGTGCTATGTAAACATGCACACAGGTACGAGGGCTATGTAAACATGCACACGTACGAAGGCTATGTTAACATGCAAACGTACGAGGGCTATGTAAACATGCTCACAGGTACGAGGGCTATGTAATCATGGTAACAGGAACGAGGACTATGTAAACATGCCCACAGGTACAAGGGCTATGTAAACATGCACACAGGTACAAGGGCTATGTAAACATGCACACCGGTACAGGGGCTATGTAAACATGGTCACAGGTACGAGGGCTATGTAAACATGGTCACAGGTACGAGGGCTATGTAAACATGCACACAGGTACGAGGGCAATGTAAACATGGTCACAGGTACAAGGGCTATGTAAACATGCACACAGGTACAAGGGCTATGTAAACATGCGAACAGGTACGAGGGCTATGTAAACATGGTCACAGGTACGAGGGCTATGTAAACATGCACACAGGTACGAGGGCAATGTAAACATGGTCACATGTACAAGGGCTATGTAAACATGCACACAGGTACAAGGGCTATGTAAACATGCGAACAGGTACGAGGGCTATGTAAACATGGTCACAGGTACGAGGGCTATGTAAACGTGCAAACTTACGAGGGAAATGTAAACATGCTCACAGGTACGAGGGCTATGTAAACGTGCACACAGGTACGAGGGCTATGTAAACATGGTCACAGGTACGACGGCTATGTAAACATGCACACAGGTACAAGGGCTATGTAAACATGCACACACGTACGAGGGATATGTAAACATGCACACATGTCCAATGGCTATGTAAACATGGTCACAGGTACAAGGGCTATGTAAACATGCACACAGGTACAAGGGCTATGTAAACATGCGAACAGGTACGAGGGCTATGTAAACATGCACACGTACGAAGGCTATGTAAACGTGCAATCTTACGAGGGAAATGTAAACATGCTCACAGGTACGAGCGCTATGTAAACATGCACACAGGTGCAAGGGCTATGTTAACATGGTCACAGGAACGAGGGCTATGTAAACATGCACACAGGTACAAGGGCTATGTTAACATGGTCACAGGAACGAGGGCTATGTAAACATGCACACAGGTACAAGGATTATGTGAACAGTCACAGGTACGAGGTATATGTAAACATGCACACAGGTACGAGGGCTATGTAAACATGCTCACAGGTACGAGGGCTATCTAAAAAGGCACACAGGTACGAGGGCTATGCAAACATGATCACAGGTACTAGGTTTATTTAAACATGCGCACAGGTACAAGGGCTATGTAAACATGGTCACAGGTACTAGGTTTATTTAAACATGCACACAGGTACAAGGGCTATGTAAACATGCACACACGTACTAGGGATATGTAAACATGCACACAGGTACAAGGGCTATGTAAACATGCACACACGTACTAGGGATATGTAAACATGCTCACAGGTACAAGGGCTATGTAAACATGCACACAGGTACAAGGGATATGTAAACATGCTCACAGGTACAAGATTTATGTAAACATTAACACAGATACAAGGGCTATGTAAAAATGCACACAGGTACAAGGGCTATGTAAACATGCACACGTACGACTATGTAAACATGCACACACGTACGAGGTATATGTAAACATGCCCACAGGTACGAGAGCTATGTAAACATGCACACAGGTACAAGGGCTATGTAAACATGCACAAAAGCTTATACTTGTTCGTCTATCAATTCACATTGCTATCTATGCCTTTTTGAGAAACTGTTTATTCTTACTTCCAAGGAAAGGGATAACCTCCTAAACAAAAAACTAGAATTTTTTTTTAATTGCAAACACTATAAGAAACATTTCATTTCAAACCTCAGTCCAATCCGAAGTCACTAATACGACTTGAATCCATTACATACGACTCAGCCGAATATGCCACCGATATATCTTCAACTCTCATAATAATAATAGAAATTTGTTTTCGCTTCTTAACTTTTAAGTAAACTTTTTTATATGTTAGAGAAAAAGGTAAATATAATTAATAACTCCACCCCCGAATATTGCTTTAAATTACCACTTTTATAGGTATCCGGGACCATTTAGGACGAAAATAACCTTTTAAAGTAAGGCAAACGAGTAGTTTCCAAGATATGACAAAAAATACATTAGTGTAAAAAAGTGGGAGCGGGTAATTTGTCTATAAGAATTTAACGTAAAATGAGAACCCACTTGATGGCCACCATTTTTTTCGAGGTGGGGACTTTCTTTCCAACTTCGGAACATATTTTAAATTGCCACTAACGTTAAAAATTCTAGGACACAAGTAGTTTAAAGGATATTAAGGAATGCACCCACTCATGTGCCTTCATTTAAAAAGTTATGTTCGTGTTTAGTGCATCCCCACGAGGGCAGAGTTAGTAAGACAAAGAGCCAATTTTCCATGTGAGCATAAATCAGCATCCTTATTTTTTGTTTATAACATTCAATAAGTGTTGCCCAGGATTTACTATAATAATTATACCATAGGAAGTGTGTTTAATTGCATGCGAAACAGATAGGCCAGCGTCGTTTGATCCCTAAACAAAAATAAAGACCTGCTTTTGGGGGGCCTATTACATTTAAGCAGTCTTTATAAATAATATGAAATAAGAAATTTTGAAAAAAAAATTACCATTTAAGCGTGGAGGATAACTTTTCTATATAAATTTAACGTAAAATGAGCACCCACTTTTTATCCACAAAGCGTTCAACCAGTCATGTAATCTCTAACATTTTTTCAAGTTTGGCGATCGATTGGTGAGGATCGAAACATTACAAATGCAATTGTTTTTTTTTTGTTTTGTTGGTAGAGGGGCTGGATTTACATTTGAAACATAAAATAACAATTAATTTTTATGAGACCATTCTCTACTTTCACCTAACAATTTTATAAACACAACGAACCCCAAAATATAACAAATTCATTGGGGGGGGATAACATTAGAAATATAAAAAGACGTAAAATGTCATTTAATTGTTTTTTGGGATTAATTTCTGGTAGATCTTTTTTTCTTCTTTTTTATTGAAACAACATTTGTAATGATTTATTTTAAATTATTTTTTGAGCTGGGGTCTTTCCAGTGCTCAATATCCGGATAATAGTTTATTCTCTTTGTAACCCTTCTGTCGAAATATCTGGTGGAGCGGGTATTACATACTTCTTTTTGGGGGCAATTACATTTACATGTTTTCATCCGTTATTTTATTTTTCTTTTGGGGGTATCTACATGGCCCATGATTAAAATGATTAGTATACAGGCGTGTTTCAAACGAAATTTCATGTCAACTCAGACATGCTAGTATATATATATAATTCTGTTGAATATACTTTATTTCCTTTATAATATATACGATTCCTTATTTAAGAAGCTTAATGTAAATTAAATGCAATATAGTGAATTAATAACAAATGTCTATATTCCAAAGTTCATGATGTTGATTATCTTACAATTTATTCATTTAATTCATAATAATAACTTAATTATTATATCAATTGGTGGGTATATTTTACCATAACTCATTAGAAGAAATAGCAACACTACGATTCATCAAAAGGAAATGAAGTGAATTTTAACATGATTAAAATCTGGGATTGTAAATACCTTATAATATGTTTACAGTATGCAATTTTGAATTTCTTATGAAATATAAAGGGCCAAATAATTTCTGCCACTTACTTAGATATTTGTTTTCCCCTCGTGCCTGCTATAGAGAATGGTGTCATCAGCAAATATACCCATCTCAAAGACAATTATATTAGATAGGTCATTTATGAATATCAAGAATAATAAAGGCTCAAGGACAGATCCCTGAGGTACTACCGCATTTATATAATACTTTTTAGATGTACGACCGTCGAGGAAAACCTGGATATTTCTCTTACTTAGGAAGGATTTAATTACCTTTTGTATTCTTCCAGTTATACCATATGATATAATTTCTCTTAGAAGACAATCACGCAATACCCTATCAAAAACCTTAGGTATATCGAGTGCTACCGGTCTACTCTCCCCTGTTTTATCCAGTGATATGCGTTCAGAGATTACCGCAAAACTATCTGCTGTGGAACGCGCTTACCTACTTCCATACTGATTGTGGCTCAGGAGTTTAGCAGCTGATTGGTGATTGAGTAGAACTTGATTAATTAAGGATTCAAATATTTTCTCAAAAAGCTGGAGGAGGCTAATGGGTCGATCATTGAATGGGGCAGTTCTTTCGACAGAATTCTTGAAAACTGGTACCACAGAGGCGGTTTTCCAGCATTAAGGAAAGCAATATTCGTTGAGGCATTTGTTGTAAAGTTTGAAGAGAACTGGAGCAACCACAGCGGGGCATTTTTTAATAGCGCAGCCGGGATGAGATCGGGTTCACATGCTTTTAAGGTGTCTAGGTGTTTTATGATGCCATGTATCTAAGAATAGGTAATCTTCAAATCATATAGCATGACATCTGTCCGCAAAGGAAAGTCAGGGAGGGAGTGGTGTGAAGGGTCCAATGTGGAGTTAGAGCCAAACCGACTTGCAAGTAGGTTAACCTACTCGGTTGTCCGATCAAACCTCATGATTGTTTGATAGTATTATTATTTACTACACTGTTGTAGATTTTTCCAAAAGTCACGGGTTCCTTATTTCTGTGCTTCGATGCGTTTTCTGGTGGTTTCAGTGTAGTTTGTCTTAGCTGTCGCTATTTCTCTCTTACAATTACTTCTAGCTTCTATATACTTCTTTCTGTTTGAACTGAACTTATGTCGGTTGAGTCTGCAGTAAGCATGCTTCCTGTGAGCAATGCCAGCTGCACAAGTAGAAGTAAACGATTGGACATTTTATATATTAAAGTATGATTTTATGATTTGATAAACATTCTCTTTATATTTCTTGGTTTGCAAAGATTTTCAATACACGCACACCCACACATATATATGTATATATATATATATATAAATAAGGATATGTTTCATATATATATATATATATATGTTTCATATATATATACATACACACACACACACACATATATATATATATATATATATATATATATATATATATATATATACATAACAGCCGTCATCATCGTGAGAAGTAGCAAGAAGTCCACTCATGTCACTAGAACTAGAAGTCGCTAGCGTAGCTAGAAAGTAAAATTCCTCCAGCTAGGATAGAAACTTAACTGCTTTATTTGGAGTCAGTTTCTTTAATTAAGTAGTAACCCGTTGGTAGCTGTAAACAATTTCAGATATACGTATATATAGACAGAATACTTTCAACAACTAATGAAGAGGGCACACACATTTCCCCCTTTTTTATACTATTTCTTTAACTATCTGTTTAATTATCCATCAATCACTGGCCTTTTCTCTCCACACACACAAAACAAATAAACCGACACACGCACACTAACGCACACAGCACACACATAAACACCCCTATACATACACACATATATATATATATATATATACATTGCACTCTAGAGAACCTACTGTTTCTTTTTAAAAATTATTTGATATAAACTACTTTCCAGTTAAAGGAAGAAAAACATTTAAAATTTTCAAGTCTCATTTGTCAAGAACTTTGAAGCTAATTCTACCCTTTGCGACCAAAGCCGCCAACCCCCAATATTCTCTCCTGTATCAGAAAACACGCTATATGATATACATATATATTCACGTGATGCTGCCAAACTAATCAAAAACATTGATTCAAGTAAAGCAACACACCCTGACGGTATTCCAATATAGTACTCAAAAAACTTCAACCAGACCTAGCGACCATACTTACAAAACTGTTTAAACGTTGTCTTAAGGATAATAGCTTCCCATCACCCTGGAAAATCTCATCAGTATGCCCTGTATTTATGAATTAAGGTGATAGCTCCCCCTCTCTCAGTACAGACCAATAAGTCCCCTATGCGTCATGAGTAAGTTGCCACTAAGTAATCAACCATCTCAACAAAAATAACCTTCTAAGTGACACTCAATAAGGTTTCCGTTCTGCTAGATTACACCAGATGTGCTTACAGTTATAGGATTAGCAAATCTCTCGACGGAGGCGACCTTTCTAGGGCAATTGCTCTTGACATATCACAGGCTTTTGGTAGGGTATGGCATAAAGGTTTATTTCAACAGATCTCTAGGTATGGTATAGCTGGAAATGTCTTCTCAATTATTAAATCATTTGTTTCTGAGAGGTTAATAAGAGTAGTAGTTGAGGGGCAAAAATCAGAAGCTCACAGTATTAATGCTTGAGCCCCTCAGCGTTCCATTCTGGGCCCAACTCTTTTCCTGATCTACATTAATGATCTTCCAAATCACATCCTTACATCATTTGTAGACATTTATACTGATGCCACTACCATTTATTGTAGCACATCTAAGACAATAATTCTTTCTTCTCTGATCTTGAGTACGTGGTACAATGGGGAAATGAGTCGTTGGTTACTTTTTATGCATCTAAAACCAAGATTGTCTCTTTACATCATCAACACTCTGATCCCAATCTGGCATCAATTGAAACGAATTGCTCTCGTCTTCAGGAGGCCTCAAGTTTTGACAAGCTTCTTGGCTTGATCGTTACTCCTGATCTTAAATGGAACACGTACATCAAATCTGCTGCCAGGGCCGCTGGGAAAATGGTGGGATCTTTCTATCGATCCAGTTGATATCTCAATGCTGATGCAATTCTCTATCTATATGAGCCAGGTACGTCCAAGGATGGAATACTGTTGCCACATCTGGGCAGGAGCTGCTAGAAAGGACTTCTCCTGCCTTGATAGAGTTCAAAATAGACTTGGTAGCCTCAAAGGAGATGCCCTTTTCTCTTCCATGCAACCTCTATCTCACAGAAGAAGTGTTGCGAGGTTGTCTCTGATGTGTCGTTATTTTCATGGAAAGTGTTCGACTGAGCTTCAGTATATGGCCCCCCCTCGCCAAACGCTCACAAGAAACACTCGATTATCTGAAAACACTATCAATAATTCCCCCCACACTCTTTATCTGTTCGTAAACTTAAACGTTGATTCCATGAACAAAGCTTCTTTCTTAGAACTGCACGCCGGTGGAATTGTGTTCCGTTTTCCTGCTTTCCGGCTGACTACAATATGGTTGTCTTCAAGTCTAACGTAAACAATTTCTTGATAAGCCGTTCCATATAAGTAAACAAATTTACCAAATTGATTACTATATTGCCTAATTTCTACTGTACACTTTTTAACCCTTATCCGCAAGTGGTCTCTTGGCCTTGATAATGTTGTGATGCCTGTGTAAAAAATATGTGCAATTAATAAAACAAAATTCAGAAGTTTACGGCAAATTGTCGTCATGATAAAAAAAAACACGCTATAAATTCACCCAGAGTAAAATTTTCACGGTTCGCTGTTCTATCATTGTTGATAAGCGACGAAATGGAAAAAATGGCTTTATCGATGATCGAAAAATTAAAATAACGGTTTCGATTAGTGATTATATGGAATTATCAGGAGTATTCTGAGACAAAACTTTACGAAGACAACCCCCAGACTTATTCACTAAACGTCTGTAAGGTTTAAAGAAAATCTGTTCAGCTGTTTAGGAGTCTATAAGGAAGGAACCCACACAGAGTCAAAGTTGCATTATTATAATTGTAGAGATATACACATTCCTATGTGATCTGACCAGAAACGCAATGACTGCATTGTTATCAATCGTCTGCATACAAATGATTGATAAATGCAATGCATGTGCAAGCAGACATACAAATTGTCAACCCCAAAGAGAAAGACAAGCAAGCCATCTAATCTGATAATACAACTTAAGGAACCAAAAGTGAAAACTTTCAATTTCAATTACAAAGTCGAGACAAGGAAAAACAATTTTAAAGATAGGCGCATGAATGTGAAAAAAGATTATATAAATCACATTTGTAAGCATAAGACACGAACTGATGAAATTGATAGAAACAAATTGAGCCTAAAACCTTTAAATTCCTTTAATTCAATATATTTTTCACTGTGTTATGCCTGGTTATATTGTGGAAGTGACAGTGATAACAAGTCTAACACAGGTTTAGGATTTTAAATTTATTATACCTTATATTTAAAAATAACTCCCCTCATAAAATTATCTTCGACAGTGAGTATATTTGCAAGTGAAACCATGCCCCATAACAGATTCGTGTGGAAAACTATTTAACCCACATCTAAGGAAATGGATGAAAACAGAGAGACATATACTCTCTGTAGTGGATTTGGAACGGATACGATTGATTATACGCACTGCTATAAAGACTAAGATATTTTTTTCTTTTTATACAAGAAACATTTCTTGACTACTGACTGTTATGGCTAATGATACCCTAAGTACTGAGAGTATTTCGTCAAACTAATTGGCTTAACATTCAGAGGCAACAAAAATTGGAAAAAATACTATGATACCATTACAAAATTCGCTGCGAATAACATGAAATCTATTTACCTTTTTAAAAGCTTACTTATAGTCGAGTATCACGTATCTTTAATAAACCAGTCTTCGTTCATGCATGGAGTATTGTTGCCACATCTGATCCAGTGCATCTGCTACTAATTTCTCGCTTTGAAACAGGATTCAAAACAGTGTCACCAACTTTGCAGGTCCCGCACAACAACCAAACTCCAACATGTGTCCCATCCCTTAAAAGGTATATCTATGTACGTGTTTTACTAGTATTTCAATGGAATGTGTTCCGACGAACTCTAAACATTTCTTCATCATAAATATCACCGACTTACAGACGAACCAACAAAAGGCCACTACAGCTAGACTTTGGAAATCTCTCCCAAGTCCCTGTGTCATTGACTCTCCTAACACGCAGAAGTACGAATGTAATGTAAACATAGATTTTATTCCTCAACTCCCTACACAGTACATCTGAAATTTGGACCCAAATAGAAGCCCCTTACATCACAGTGTCATTGTGCATTCTTAGGGATGAGATAACGGTAAAAATGATTATGTTGTACCACAGTTGTTGTCGATGAATACATCTATCATATTTTGATCTCTGCATGCACATCTACCAAAAACACACGTGTCAAGCATGAAACTGAAATACATTAGACTTACTGTGACAATATTTAAACTGCGTAATTTCCTTCTGTGTCCAGGAGCGAAGCTTTCCTTATATTATATGTCCGTAGCCAGTCTTGCTGATATTGGATTCGGCAGTCAAAACCATACATATTATAAGCGAAGGAATATCTGTCATCACCGAGGAATTATTGCAGTGTAGATTTTATTTCTGGTGCAGGACGTTCATGAGTAGCTTTACAAATAGAGCAATAGTAGGAAGGTGCCCATAGCTAGGAAGATAACGGCACGGACCGAAAAGCTAGTTGTTTCAAGCCTATATTTATTTCATCCCACAGAAACAAGAATTAAGGGTAAGTACGCGACGCGTTTCTATACAGAATTTCAACAAAAATAACATCTGATTCAAAGTTGATTGAATGATGTTCAACAACAACAAAATCAAGAAATAGAATGCGCACATATACTGTTGGATACACTTCTCCATGGTATTAATTGACTATCTCATGACTTCACTTCCTTTGGTGACGTCACTTCCAGTATAGAGTACCGGTGCCCGGAAGTCAGAGATCGGCACGAGGCCAAGGGGGTCGTGTGCAAACGCCCTACTGTTAAGGAATGTCATTGCTCAACTAGCTTTGCCTGTAATATATGTGAATACACGTTTGTCCCTAAAAGTCCTTTCGTTAATTACGTTTAACACCATAACAACTGACAACGTCGAATTAGACTTTCACACGGGGAAATCCCACAAAAAAGAAAAGAAATGAATTTAACTTCAAAAGAACTTCGGATTTACAAGCTAAGTTTTCCGTTGGCAATTACGTTCTAAAAACAATAAAAGAAAACGAAAACATTGCAAAGTTATCGACTAAATTGTAACTTATTCTTTTTGTCTGTATAGTTAAATTGAAAAGAACTGTGCTAAATGCATTTTGGTTAAAGTTGTAAAAGTTAATTTGGTTGCTTGTTGAAAGAAAAAAAGAGAAACATGTTAACCAAATTTAACCGCGAGAACAACTCTATTGTAACTTGTCGACTGTTTATTTGTATGCAAATTTGAACATTTTTCAAATGAATTGAATATTTTTTTCGCCTTTGTTTTTTTCTGCTAAATTTATGCAATATTTTAACGTGAGAGAAAGGTTTTCCCCCCTTTTCGTTTTACTTTGACTAAAGGAAATATTTTTTTCATTAAGTGGAATTTCTGAAATATTCTATTTTTAACTGTCGGTTCTAAAGTGAAAAATACTTTTTTTCTTCCTCGTGTGGGCAACTTCCCCCTAAACAAAGATTTAAAAAAAAACTAGCCATTTTGTTTAACGGCCACACAATTCCACAATTAATTTGATACTTTTGCAACTGTAGTGTATCACAGTACATTTTTTTTGTTTTTGTTTCGCAAGTAAAAAAAAAAAAATCATCCACCCTCATATTGGGTTATCTGTAAGTTTTTTATAAATGAATAAGGGCTACATTGCTCCCTCTTCATACGAACACACTCAAAGAAAGGACATTTTCTTTTTTATTATTTTATCTCTCTTCTTCAGTAAAAATCAGACATAATGTTTTATTGAGCGCCTGAAAAAAATGCCATTACAAGATGGCGGGGGTAAAAACAATATTGATACAGCTAATTAAGGCTCAAGTGGATCAGCAGCAGAAGGCTGATGAAAATTTTAAAGAACGTGATAACCCGCTAAAGTTACAATTTCAAGAGAGGCAACAAGCGTTGGAGGAGAGAATGCTACTTCAACAACAGATACAAGAAGAGCTATTGTTAAAAATACTCGATAGAACGGAACACAGGGACGACAGTTTTGCTTTTTCTCAAAGTACAATAGGGAACACTTATAGAAACATTCAATTACCAACCGGAGTTGGATGGGATGTTTGACGCTTTCTATCGGAGATATAGGAACCTATTCACCGTGGATTGTCAAGAGTTGAGCAACGCTAAAGAATTCGCCTACTTTTGAGGAAGTAAGGGACCACAGAACATAGCAAGTTTGTGTATTATATTCTCTCCAGAAAGACGAGTGAATTGGATTTTTCTGAAGCGGCCAAACTTTTATGCAAACTGTTCAGCCCGAACTCTACGCTCTTTCATAGAACGTGGAAATACTTTAATCTGCAAAAAAGCGATGGCAGCGATTACCAAACCTTCGCGCCGTGATGTCTAGTCTCATCCAAAGACGCTGAGATACGAAAACATGTTCTCCATGATTGAGAGAAAACAGGGGCTCGCCCTCCAGAAGTTGGCCAAGGATTGTCAACGGGTAGTTTCCGTAAGGAATAACTTCGACGAGCCAGGCGCAACATTCATTAGAAAGACGACCTTCAGACCGGAAAAGTACTCACCCCGAAAAAGCAAAACTGAGAGTAAGATAACTCAGGCTACACCTAATAAGTACAACCCAGTAAAGAGACCCGGATCCCCTACAAGCCCGTGCTATCGTTGCAGCGGGAAACATTGGTCGAGTCAATATTTTACTAAAGGCTATAAGTCATGTCGCCTCCGCACAACCGGAGCTATAGCTATAACTATAATTACTTCCCCTCAAATTAACAATATAATAAATTCTAAACACGAACTGGTGATTTTGAAATTACATAGCTATTACTTTAACCTTTCAGATATATATAATTTTTTCTATAACGTTATCGTTTTTTCTACATACTTTCTTAATAATTTATAACTCAATACTCCTTTATTTTAATTCTGTATTTCTTCTTTGTTTCGCAATTCTTCTGCAAGTTCCGTTTAGTGTTTAAATATACCTATCTATCAAATATATCAATTTACCTACACAATCATATCTTGTATGTATATTTAATTATATTTTACTATATGCATTTACTTACATACTTACTTGCTTTATCCGGAATTTGCTGATACGTGCCATTCTATCCCCTTATTTTTTAAAATTTCATTTGGTGTCTTTAAATAACCCCTGCTGATATTTTCTTAAGTAATAACTTGTACATTTCAGTTGACCTTTGTTTTTACTCTATATTTTTGGCGCATTTTAACGTCATCTTTTCTGAGTCATTTTCACATTGGCTTTTCTATTTTAAATTTAATTCAATCACCATTCAATTTTTTCTCTCCTCTTCTTCGTCATTTTTCTTAATTACACTTTTCCTCGGCAGCTTAGTCTAACGCATAACTCATCTTTCTTTTAATAATATTATTGGAATTCTTTCCCCATTTCCTTGTACCTATTTGCGAATTATTCCACGGATGTGTGCCTTTTGGATTATTTTGGACCATCTTCCACTTACGCGATTCCCTTGGATTTTATTTGTGCGAATGGAAATTCAACTAACTTTCGAGTATTTGCATTTTTGGATTTTATCGTCATTGGATACTTTACCTTTCACCAAACTATCCATTCACGTGAAATCACTTTTTTCTTTATCCTATTCCCTATGCTTCACTTTTTGGTGTCAAGTAAGATCTTTGACTTACTTGTAGTTTCATCAAATACTTTTACAAGCAAAATCCGATCACGCATTTTGTTAAATCCTACCCTCTGATGAGAAGGAAAGTATTACTTCGAAACTCCGCGGATCGACTCATTTAGTGTTTACTTTTCAAATTTAATATGTCTTAACTCTTTTTGAAAGTTTTTTAACATGTTTTATTAACTATTTGCTCTTATATATATATATATATATAATATATATATATATATATATATATATTACGTTTTCTTTTTTTGATGCGTTGATTTACAACTTTTCTATTTATAACTGACTAACCAAATTTCTTTTTCTCAAGATCCTCGGATTCTTATTAAATTCCTTAGCTATTCATATTTCCGCGGTTAGAAAATTTCTTACATCACCAGATTATGTTAAAGTGCATGCTGATCTCAAAGCATATATTTTCTTATTAATATCAATATCCGATTATTTGTGATTTTAAATATGCTACAATTTCTAGTTGATTTTTTAAAACAGTAAACAGAGTATCAGCACCATAGATATTTTCTTTAATTTCCGAAGAGTAAAATATCAAACACATTAATTACTTACATTAAGAGATCAACTTCTATTTCGTCTCTTCACAGTTGGTTGTCATATTCAATTTTAGTTAAAGCTCATCAGAATGTGTTGATTTCTATGTTTCTTTATCTGTGAATCGCATCTTGATGTACATTATTCTTTATAAAATTGTATACATCAATGTTTTTGCTTAATCTCTAAAAGGAATTTCATCCGTCATTGTAAGAGCATCGTAGTTGAAGTTCTTTCCCGCATCCTAGAATACTTGTAATACAGTGTATTTCATACAATTGCCTATAATAAATTCATTGAGTTCGATTGCTCAAATTATTCAATTATTGTTCAAATATTCTTTATTCGCGTAAAGTAAAAACCCAGATTTACTACGTATTTCTTTTCTATTCATATAAATATCTAAAATCTATTTTAGGTGATTATTGTGTATGCATGTTTGATATCCTGGTTATCTTGTAAAAAAGTGAATTTAAAGTTTTGCTGTTATTTTTGATTTCTTGATCTTTGTTAGTTTCGGTCTGATTGTGACAATTACTGGGTTATAATAATTCCACAGCCTGCTTCTTGCATATACTTACACACACAAAAACTTTTCACAAACAACAAGCATATAAGAAATATATTCACAATTAAAGTCAAAAATAGATTTATGCACTGCATCGACTAACGAAAGTGCAATAAATTGGGTAGTTAATAAAAGACAGTATTATTGGGGCAGTCTAAAAGCATATACTTCCAACAAAGCGAAAAAAGTTAAAAAATGGAATCAACCAGGAATCGTAAATCTAATGGAAGAGAAAAGGAAAGAAAAAAACGGCAGGATACAATACACAGAACTAGACAGACAAGTGAAAAAAAAAACTGTAATGTAGAAAAGGAACAATGGATGAATTTTCACTGCGCAGAAATAAAAAAAGACAAAATCGACAGAAATCTCCTGCATAAGAAGGACAAAGAACTGACTCGAAAAACGACAGAGTCACATTTGGTTGCATTAATACGGTTACATTCTAAAGAGAAATACGAGATAATTTGAACAGATAGTCCGATTGTATAGAGGATCTGGACCATGATGAGAGAGGTCCACCACCAGAAATACAAAAACCTGATTAACGTTTTGTAATATTTCAACATAAAGGATATAGTGCATTCCGAAAAATGAAAAAAAAATGAAAAACACAAGGATCTGACAACGTTCTTACTGAGCTGATTACTGCTTCTGATTTACTGTGACTCAAAGTTGTCACGAAACTGATCAACAGTATACCTGCATCATATGCTATTACGGTATTATTTGGATTAATCTGACTACTGCTTCTATATTGAATGTAATTTTTACAACGTTTCGGTCGATGTAGCCTTCGACCTTCTTCAGGTGTATCTCGTCGAACTCTGAAAAATTATCGTCAAACTCGGCAATTTGGACAAACTTTAAAATGGAACCCTTTATTTATTTATTTCACAGGGGTAGCATGCTCTTCTTCCATCAGTCATGGATAATTTCCTAAATTATTTGCAATTGTATGTTTTGGTCGCCCATACTGAGTAGCGAACCTTCAACGTCTAGAAGAGTATAATTTTTATTATTAATTTTTTCTAAAGACTCTCACCATTGCACTAGGGCATGCATCGCAGTGGTTAGTGTTCTTCGATGAAGACGAAGTAGAGAGGCGACAAGGTTCTCGTTTACAAAATTTACGAAACGGTCTTTTACTCTGTCAAGTAAAAAAGGAGTACCCTAAGGAGATCTATCTCAGGTGTGAAAACAGTACTCAATCTTAGAACGTATTCGACTTTTATACAAGTAGGTTACATAGGGGATGAGACACTTTCAGGCGCGGTAGAATGATTCAACAATTGTTACAATGATTTTAGCATTTAATCTGATGTAGATATTGTGCTTCATCTTACGGTTTAAATTCAGGGCCAAGAGTTGTTCGGATCAAGTTGCTTCCTGAAGACGAGAGCGGTTCTTTTTAACTAAGATCAGATAAGGCAATGATCGTTAGTGGTAAAAAAAAGACTTTGCTTTCGGATGCAATAAAGGTAACTAGAATGTTCTTACTCTATCCTACCACACGCTCAGAACAAGCATGATGTTTGTCATAAATGGTAGTATCTTCTGTATATATGTCGACGTATATTCGTAGAATATGATTTGTAGATCGTTAATTACGATAAAGAAAACTTTTGAACAAGCATGGATCTCTGGATTTCTATTCGTCAATGGCTTTTCTAGTGAACCTTTCTTAGAGAAATGGTATTATGTTCTTTTGTATATACCATAATATTTTTGTGAAGTAGGATAATATGTAAAACCATATCACTTTTCTTAGATATGTCAAGTGGTATAGAAACGAACCACTTCTCAATAGATCAATAGGTCCTGTGTGATATTACTAGGGGCACATATGTCTATATGTTACTTTTGTGAGTAGCTTCTTTTGTGTTTATAACAGACTCAACGACGTATTTATGACGTTCAGGAGAATGATTAGTTTTTACGTCAATTTAAAAGCAAGCTCCTTGTATCTTTTCAACATATTTTAATCAGCTTTCCTTAAGCATTTAAACAACTTTGGCAGTATCGAGACTGGCTATGCTTTCATGTTTTGAGCACTATTACAGGAATGTTGTCAGATGTCAGTTTCTTTACTGGAATCAATGTTCTTTATCAATCCCGAAACATATTTTAAAATGCTACCGACACCCTACTCTCACGACACTACACCTTCAACCGAATGGAAAATTCTTAGAAATCCTAAAACATATAGTTCCTAACCTCACACGCTTATATATGTTTAACGAAAGAATATGAGATACTTAGTTTTAAAAACTAAATTATAAAACGTAACAGCTGAATCGGCAATAAACTGCAATACATTAGGCAGATACGCTTTAAACAAACTATAAAAAACTAATAGCGACCCCTCACAGTAATAACCGAAAAATCGTAACATAAATCATATTAATTAATTAATATATAAAACAAGGTAAAAGAAATTGGATACAAAGTTGTCTCGATATGCAACTAATTAATAATTATACTAAATATAAACCAACACACACTTAATTAATAACGACACTCACCTAATCATGGGAGAAGACACTTATACTAAACTAATCGAACAGCAACACATTTTGGCAACAATGTTTAGGTGAGTGATCTTTACATAATAGTTAAACATCCTAAAGCGGTTAACTAAAATAGGCTGTGGGTCGAGCACGCATTTAATTGAAATTTTGATATGTTCCCACAATAATTATTAATGAAAACAACGCAACGTTAGGAAAGGAACCCAATAATTTACCTTGAACGATAACTTAAAATTTAAGCAGGGAATTATTTAAAATTAACACTCCACAAAGATGAATAAATACATGCTTTTTTATGCACCTATTTACAGTTCGATAGCATATAGATCCAACTCCTACCACTTCAAATAAAAACCTATCAAATATATACATAATATAGTATTAGAGAAATAATTAATTACTCGGATAAAAAGAAAAATGAATCGTCCGAATATATATATATATATATATATATATATATATATATATATATATACATATAATTTATAAAATATATATGTCAGGTAAGCTACACTGAATATTCTGCGTTTCATACATTCTAGGACTCTTCAGGCTTATGACGTTCAGGAGAATGATTAGTTTTACGTCAATTTAAAAGCAAGATCCTTATATTTTTTCAACATATTTTAATCAGCTTTCCTTAAGCATTTAAACACCTTTGGCAGTATCGAGACTGGCTCTGCTTTAAGGTTTTCAGCACTATATAGGCGTATAAGCCTGATAAGTCCTAGAGTGGATGAAACGCGCAATATTCAGTGTAGCTTAATCGCCATATATATTTTATAAATTACTAACTAGCTCTACCTACGTATTGACCACTTTTGAAGTAAATACTTAAAGTTTACGCCTAAATCTATACTTTCCTATATTAATTTATGTTAGTAAAGTAAGTAGTTATATATATATATATATATATATATATATATATATATATATATATATATATATATCAGAGAGGCGGTAGCACTCTCTATATAGGGATGGCCCGTACACGCCTATATACGCCTACAAAACAAAACTATCCAAATCTCAACTAAAATCAACTTATAAGTTTCAAAAATCACATATTCTTACAGAGAAGCGTCTTACGAATCCAGCGAGTGTCAGAACGTCGGTTAAAATGTCAAAAGAGAGCAAAAAAAAAAAAGGGCACAAAAATGGCCAATTGTTCTTCTTTCTTCTTTCTTCTTCTTCTTTCTTCTTTCTTTTGAGACGATGTATCTCGGTGTACGAACGGTCTCTGACAACAGTTCAAGCATCAATCGACTGCTCTTTACACGGAAAAGTGCAGTGACCCATCGCTTTTTAGCTAACTCCATAATTAAAAAAGATTACGTGTAATAACAAATTTTAAACACTATATACCCAACGTAGACAGACCACTTCGAACACGGAACTTCTCTCAAAAGGGACAGCTCCAAATAATACACCGGATGCTCACAGACGTTCCAGTTTGCCAGTGGCCTATATTTCTTGGACGCTGAATATTTGAGGTGAACGTTAAGGTTTTTTCTTTAAACAGTAACCCACCAGCGTTAATGAAAATACGAAATCTTTATCTCAGTTGATCAAAATTGTTATAAGAGTAACCTATCAGCAAGTACGACGTCAAAAAACAATGTTATAAAAACAAATAATTCTTCAGATTTTGGACTGTAAAATATGTACAAAATGTCAATGCTGTGACCAGGATTCGAACCTAGGTTAGCACGGCCACAACGTGGGGTCCTAACCTCTAGACGATCACGGCTAACACTGACGTCTGTCGCTCTTGGCAGAAAGACACATGACTACTGTCAAACTATTTAAAAATAAGGAGGAAACTTGAAATTCTCACGCGTGCGCAAAAATACACTATAGCAACCATTGTTAAATGCAGCTGAATCTCTTCGCTCGCTAAGAAAAGTAGATCAGACCAGTTCTTCTAAGAAATCACCAAACGCCAAAGGAAATAAGTTAAATTAACCGCAAAAGAAACTGCAAGGAAGTCATCTTCTAAGAACTCACTGGAAGCTGACCAAAAAGAATCAAAATCCAAGCCCCAGCCACAAAAATAACTAGATATCGTGGCTACTATACACAATTTACTAATAAAAAAAGTAAGTTTTCTAAAATAAACTACAATAAATTAACCAAGTAACCTCACACTGTCACTGATTAGGACTTCATATAAAGATAACAACTACACTATTGGTGTATATACCGTTCCACACTTTAACTATTGGTGACGGGGCAGTATCTCAATTCTACGAGAGTTGTCTTGCTATAAGATAAGTGATATTATAGTAAGATACACATAAGTGTTATATGTTTACATTTAATAAAAAATGCCAAAGTCAGCACGTAGTAAAAAAGCTCAGAGAAATATAGACTATGAAAAAAACAAAGTCAAGGTATTATTTGAGCAAAAAGAATACTATCAGAAAAATGCTGAAATAATAAAAATTAAGTATCATGCAAATCCTGAGGCAAAGAAGGCTGCCTCGCGTGCTGACTCAAAAGCACGGTATAACAGGGATCCCGAGAGGAAAAAACTACCTCACGTGCTCTTTATAAAAAAGAACAAGAAAAAAAGAAGGCTGCCTCACGTGCTGACTCAAAAGCACGGTATAACAGGGATTCTGAGGAGAAAAAAGCTGCCTCACGTGCTCTTTATAACAAAGAACCAGAAAAAAAGAAGGCTGCCTCACGTGCTCTTTATAACAAAGAACCAGAAAAAAAGAAGGCTGCCTCACGTGCTGACTCAAAAGCACAGTATAACAGGGATCTGAAGGGTAAAAAGCTGCCTCATGCACAAGCTAGTATAAAAATACCTAAAACCCAGTAGGAAGCGACCAACTGCTAATGGAGGCGGCAATGAGCCGCCTCCTAAAAAAGACAATACTATCATGAATGCATGTTTAAAAATAAGACTGTAAGTAAAAATACTAATTAACAAGAATAAAAAAAGCATTGGAAATGCAAAAGAATATAGGGATGGCATGCCAAAAGTATACAAACAAGATAGCTATGAATGGCTAGGCACATGGAAATAGAATTGCATCCAAAGTATAGCCCTATAGCTTTTTACAACCGTAATGACGGCACGGAATGAAGATTGGAGAAAAGCTATAGGGCTATACTTTGGATGCAATTCTATTTCATGTGCCTAGCCATTCATAGCTATCTTGTTTGTATACTTTTTGGCATGCCATCCCTATATCCTTTTGCATTTCCAATGCTTTTTTATTCTTGTTTATATATATATATGTTTTGCATTAAACACTCTTTAATAATCACGCGGGTTTCATTGGATTTTCATCAAGGAAACCAATCGATACAACCTACATATATATATATATATATATATATATATATATATATATATATGTATATGTGTGTGTGTATGCATGCATGTATGTATGTATGTATGTATGTATGTATGTGTTTTATATATATATATATATATGAATCCATATATGCATTTAGACTTGTATGTTTTCTTTTTTTTAACAGGTTTGGGGTACAAGCAGATCAATTTTCAGTCGTGGTAATCTGCGGCAGTTCTTACGACATACTGCTTCATCTCGCTCATTTTAACTGACATAAATATTTGTTTCGGAAGTAAAAGTATCCGTTTGATGGAAGAGATGACTTTTGAGGCCACAAGTGTCTTACATGCAGTAATGTTTGACGATGTTTTGGGAATAGTTTATTCAAATCGTATGTCCCGATCATTTTAACAACGTATGCTAAACATGACCTGTAGAGATACAGTTTTCCTTCCTTCTCCAATTGTTTTCCACTCATTCAGTTATATATTCGATCTTTTCAATGGAAACTCGAAATTTTGATGAATCATATATATATATATATATATATATATAAATGTAAAGTTGGTTCGTTCTAAAGAAATAAAACCATGTTTATACGTTACCAATTTATTTGAAATTTTCAGACAACCCATTTTTAGAGTCGAGGTATGTTTTTATGTCATTAAAATAAATTTACCTAATTAAAATTAAAATATTAAATAAAATAAATATATTTATTTATCGTTTCTGCGAATCTGTTCTGTTGATAAAACTGAACTTCCGGTTCGATTCATTTCACAGCCACGAATTGACGAAAGGTTTAATTTTCTGTTAACTCAATAAGTAAAAAAAAAAAAACATATTTCATTTGTTTATCTTCCAAATTTTTTAATTTACACATCTTTTCTTTATTATATAAGGCCCAAAAAAAAAAGTTTGTTGCTTGCTTTTGAGTTTTTTTTTATATATAAGATTACTCATGCAGAGAGTGATCCGTGCTGAAATAATGTTATTATTTAAAAAGTCATTCTTAACATGGGGAGGTAAGTATGTTTTGTACCTATTCTGTACTTTAACCTTACAATTGAATAAATAAAAATAAAAAAAACATATCGTAAAACGTTATTTAAACGTGGAAATATGATTTAAAAAATAGCGCGGCTCTCTGCATTAGCACCATTTTTATTTATTGTTGTTGTTTCACGAATTTTCGGCCAACTATTCCTCTGGCCTTCATGAAAAGAAGTCCTTTTATAAATGTTCAGTAACTTTTTCCTTTTATTATTCTTAAAGAGTAAAACTTTTCTTATTCATGAAAGGAGTTAAGCCTACGTAAATAAATAAATGTTTGTACACGTGACAAATTATCAATAAATGGTTTAGTTACTTTTTTAAAAAAATGTTTGTAAAAGTGCGAAAGGCGACGTTATTGTACAAACATTACTCCCATGCTTAATTTCTATTAAAAAAATTGTAAAAAAGAAATCATTATTTCGACATTTGAAAGTGGTGCTCACTTTTTAGTTACAACGTTCTGATAAATCAGTCACCCATTTTGTAAGCAACAAAAACGCGGTATATCAAAACCATAGAAAGTAAAAATAATGAGTCTCTACCGCATTTGTAAGTCAGAAATATATTTGTTTCTCAAAGAAAAAAAAAATAGAGAGAACAGGACTTTTTTTTATTGTTTTCATGAAGAAAAAGTGTCGATATTTTTAATTATTTTTTTTTTTACTTATTTAGTCAGTTTGTGGGTTTTTTTAAAAATTGTTTTTGTGAAAGGTGAGTTTTTTTCAAAACTTTTGTTTTGTTTCTTTTTAATTTTTTTAAAGTATTATAAATTTCGCTAACATGCTGGAGAAATGTTTAATAATTTGGTATTTTTTTAGATTAGGTCCACCTCCACAATTTTCCTTTCAATGACGACATTTATAGGTTTCCGAGTATGCTGAACACGCAAATTGCATTGAAATGTTGCGGAAATAAATAGTTGTATTATGCATTGTATTCTTCGGCGGCCATCTTTTTACGTGCACACGCGCCATAAACAAATACACACACGTAAAAAAGATGCCCGCCAAAGATTACAATGCATAATACAACTTTTTATATCTTGATAACTACTTATTTCTGCAAAATTTCGATGCGATTTTCGTATGCAGCATAGTCGAAAACCATTTCAAGTCGTCATTTAAAAGAAAATTGAGGAGGTGGACCTAATCTAAAAATTTACCTATAATTTTTAATCCCGTACGCCTCCCGATACATTGCTTCGTCAACATGCGACCATTTTATATCTCCCGAAGACACTTCCGTATTTAGAAAAAAAATAAATAATAAATAAAAAGTGACCGATTTACCAGAACGTGGTAACTAAAAAGTGAGTATCCCTTTCAAATGTTGAAATGATTTTTTTTTTCAATTTTTTTTTCATAATCTGGTTAGTGTTCAATCAATAATAATCCAGTGAAAAAATTTCAAAAAACCTATCAGTATAGAAACTCCACCACGTAAGTAAATAAATAAAAAATGTTACGTGCGCTTGCGTTAGCCTTGACTAGGGGGGGTACTAAGGGAACGACCATTAAATAATTCTGCGGGTCGCCATGGAACTCAACGCCCAAGGAGTATCAAAATATTTTTCATGATCTGAAGAAATTTTTTTTTCCGAAAAGTGGATGATCACTTTTCCATCTAAATTTAACTTAAAATGAGCACCCACTTTCTGGCCACCTGAGGAAGGGGCATTTATTTTCGTGTTTATTGGCTTAAAGGTTTTTTGGACAAGGCAGTTTGGTACGCGAATGCATATTTAACAGTTTTCGTTTATGCTCACGCATAGCATAAACAAAGGCTACGTCTGTGAAATGGAAAATAGTCCCAGAGTTCAGGGGTTAATACCATGCAAAAGAAATCAAACAAAAAGACTTTTAAGCCAAGAAACACACAGAAAGAAAAAAAAATAGCATCCATTTTTTTTCTATCGAATTCATTTGCTGTTTTTATTGAAAACTATTTTCCCCCGGATTTTTTATATAATTTTCCATTAAGGGCTGTGCGTCTCACGTTCGTAAATAAAATTTTTTTTGTAGATTTTGGTGTGCTAAAAACGAATCTGCAAACCGTTTCCGTCACAAAAAAATAGTTTTTATGATATGAAGAAATTACTTTTTCGAAAAAGTGGCGATCACTTTTCCATGTAAATTTAACTTAAAATGAGCACCCACTTTCTAGCCACCTGAGAGAGGGGGGATTTTTTCCCATGTTTATTGGCTAAACAGCTTTCGTTTATGCTTACGCATAGCGTAAACGAAGGCTACGGCTGTTAAATGGAAAATAGTCCCAGAGTTCAGGGGTTATTACCATGCAAAAGAAATCAAACAAAAAACTTTTTAGCCAAGAAACAGAAAAATGCCCCTCTCTCAGGTGGCCAGAAAGTGGGTGCTCATTCTAAGTTAAATTTACATTGAAAAGTGATCACCCACTTTTCGAAAAAGTAATTTCATGAATGTCATGAAAACTTTTTTTTTGCTACGTAAACGGTTTGCAGATTCGTTTTTAGCACACCGAAATCTACAATAAAATATTTCGTTATATATGAACGTGAAACGCGCCTTAAAGTAAAATAATACCGGATTTTTTTGAGCAGGTTTGCTGTTTAGTTGTACAAATATGCTCAAACCAGGTAATCACTAAAAGGGATTTTTAAAAGTCGTCACCTGTATCGAGCAAAAGTTTAAAACCACCGATTATATGCCAGCCTACATCATGGTAACATATATTAAGTGAGTTCCTAACAGTATTTTTAGTTTAAACTCATTTTCCCAAAATTTCCCCAAACTTAACATGTTCGATACAGTCTGCCGCCATTTGTATTTTTCAGATATACCGATAAACATTGAATGTTTTTGAACCGATTATACATTACATAAAAACACTAAAATCTTATCCAGTTAGGTAGAACACTTACTTTTCTTGCCTTTGATAACATTTATTTGTTATATATTTATTTTTTGACAACTTCTTTGTATCTGTGTTTAGTAATATAAACCCTTTTCATTTAATGTAACGTTTAGTCGGCTCGAAAAACAGTGTTTATTGGTGTATTTGAAAGCTACAAATGGTGGTGGACACTGTTGATTACTTTAAGTTAGAGAAAGTGAGTTAAAAATAAAAAAAACTATACAAAATACTGTCAGAAACCTATCCATTATGCCAGCCTATGTCATGGTAACATATGTTCGGTGAGTTTCAGACACTGTTTTATATAGTTTTTAGTTTTCAACTTACTTTCCCAAACTTAACGTATTCAACAGAATTCGCGACCATTTCTGTTTTTTGAGCCAATTAAACATTTTACATTACATAAAAACACTAAACAATTATCCAATTAGGTAGAAACGTAAATTACCTTACCTTTGCTTTCATTTATTTGTTTTTGGACGACTTTTTCGAATCTGTGTATAGTAACCCCCTCCCCCCACCATCAACCAAATATTAATTACTAAATCACATTTTTTAAAACAACAAAAAAAAAGCATTTAGCGTTTCAACATTTTTGCTACGTTCGGCTTCATCCACTGATTGTTGGTCAAGTCCAAAACATGAATGATTGACACAAACTCTCGAGGATCCAGATCAAATTCTGCAAGAGCACCATTTTTTTCAGTTTCGCCTTCGTTTTCACTTTTTGCAGTGGATTGTTGTACTAATATAAGAAACATGCATTTTCTCTTTTATTAAATTTTTCCATTGCACCAAATTGAGCCACTGCAACGCGTGGCAGGGTACAGCTAGTATATATATATATATATATATATATATATATATATATATATATATATATATATATATATATATATATATATATAAGAACAACTAGTTAATTAAACATGTTAAAAACACTTTGAAAAGGAGTTAAGAACACCTATATTATAACACCAAGGACATCCAAGAAGGAACGTTCAAGAGGGGGCTTTCTCACTACCATTTATATGAAGCCTATTTTTACTGGCTTATATGTGAACTGGTCGTCCTTTGCAGCCAAATTACATAAGGTCGGCTTAATTAATACGCTGGTACATAGAGCTCTCATGATATGTTCATCTAATAGATTATACTCCGAACTTTATAAGATCAGAGAAATATTTATCAATAATTGTTATCCCTTAGATTGAAGACTGAATTTACAAGAAGATTGAGGATTTCAAATCCCCCATAAGATTGGGCCTGCGAAGTGCCCAGTTTATTTCAAATTACCGTGGATTGGGGATAAGAGTATTAAATTGTCTAAACAGCTTGTTAGAAGTGTTTATAAGTGTTTCTACTCTGTTTTCTTGCATTTGGTATACACTACGAGATCTGCTTTTTCCTTTTTTTTTTCGCAAATATAGTTTACCTTACATCCAATTTAGTAATAATGTTTATCAATTTAAATGCCAGTGCGATGCTGGTTATGTTGGGCGAACATCTTTGCATTTGCTAACTCGTATAAACTAGCACGTTCCATCTAAAATCGATCAGGGAAAGGTAGGATCTGGTAGTCTTCCTCCTTCCGTAGCTTTGAACTCTGCCATTGGCTAGCATTTGGTTGACAATCCATGATGTGCTGAAAAATTTAAAACGCAGAGCAGACTCCAAAAACCATTTAAAGATCTTGGAGTCTGTCTTTATTGCGGTTCAAAAACCTGCTTTATGCCGGCAAAAAGAGACAACGAAAACGTTATTTCTCCATGGGGAACTTTGACCGTTTTTCCCCGCCCCCCTTTCCCCTCGCTGTGCCAACGTTTAGTTTTAATCCTTTTTAAGCGCAATTTCAGATTAAAACTTTCTTTAATGGTTTTTTTCTTATTTCTCGCACATTCAAATTCCCCCGTAGTGCTCTTTAATTTCGCCAGTGATATTGTTATTGTATGCTATCGATTTCTCCTGACGAGATGATAGCCGAAAGAGCTCTCGAGAAATTCACGTACATTTTATTCAAATCTTTATATAAATTTTGTACCCCAAACATTTATATATATATATATATATATATATATATATATATATATATATATATATATTATTCCTTAAGAAAAGTAGCGTTTTGTATTGTTTATTAGCTCTTATTATTTTTTGCAATTATTTTTATCCACAAAAGATTTTTTCCAAGACAATATGTTTCTTTTACAGTACATTTTTCAAGAAAATTTACATTAAAAAAACAAATTGGCAGTAAACAATATTTTTGTAAACAATGGTTTTATTGTGCGAAAAGATAAATGATTTTTAATAAAACCATAAACTGTTAAGTTACAGTACAGAAAAGTATTTTGTCCCCAGATGTTAAAAAATAAACAGAAATAATACCTCTATCACCAAAATAACAAATTAAAAATAACATTGTTTATTTTTTTAGATGTCGATTTAGTTTCAACATTTGAACAACCTTCGGGTTAATTCGGTGAATGCCGGTCGAGCCCTTACCAAAAACTGAATCATTTCCCGTATGGTTTTGCGATGTACTTTTCACTAGTTTTTTTTTTCTCACTATTTTCAACCAATTATTATTAATTAGACACTCCAAAACCAAACTTTGCAACTTTTTTAAATGGCAACGTAAATTGATATGGAAGTTAATAGTGGTTCCCCAATGGAACCTGTTATAACTGAATGTATTAATGTCATTTTTAAAGTGCCTATAATAGGAATTAACTACAATTAAGAAAACTGTCGCCAAAGAATGAGAAACGATTAAATAGACGCGTCAATCAACTGAATGTAAATTGAAGGGATAGAAGATTTTATGTGAAACTCCACACTCCACAAAAAGTCATAAATTTTGAATTTTTTGCATATTTTCTGTAAACTAAAAAATTGAAAGAATGACGAAAATATAAGGGGTGTGTACATTGTAGAGGTAACAATTTTAATCGATTAAATTTTTAAGGTTTTTTACGTCCAATATTTTTATACATATTTTTATGAATATATTTAAAAAAAAAAAGAATTATATACGATACATTTATAAAATGGCGCATCTACCGTTTAATAGTACAGATGTCATCGGAAAATTTTGCCAAGAACAGTCTCTCGCTTAATTTAAACAGAATGATATGATTGTATTTAATGCAAATTGTTAACATAAACAAAAAATGTAAAAATGAATAAATGTTTTTTTTTTAATTTTATGAGTTAAAATACAAAACATAGAACAATTAAAATAAAATTTTGGTGCCTAACTGTCGTCTTACTTGGTAACTTTCCGTATTTTTTCGTAATTGTTACAAAAACTAATAATAAATACAAGCCCCAAAGAAACTGCTATTTCGATCTCATTAGTGACTGAACATATATACATAATATTCCGTTTGAATCTTTTAATTTCCTGAAAAGTAAACATATGATCCACAACAACCGCCTTGCTGCTATTATTCATTTTCGAAGAATAATTAACAGGCAGGCGACTACATGTGATTACATTTTCAATTTAAATTAAATTTTACCAATTTAGACTTATAATATACTCATATTGTCCATTCCATAAATATGATAAAACTTTTCAGTACATTAAGCAGGATACCGATGTTTAGCGAAACAGTTTTTTTATAGTTAATACAGGGTTAGAGGTTATTTGTAAATCTGTCTATAAAACTATGCTAGGTAGTGCCGCTTGTCTAGCCACACTGAAGGGTGTGTAGAACAATATATATATATATATATATATATATATATATATATATATATATATATATATATATATGCGCTGTATTATATGTACTTAACAGTGGGTGTCGTGATGTTACTGCTAATTCATAGCAGAATACATTTCTTTCATTTTTATACCTCAAAGCAGGGGTCACTGTTATTGGTATAAGTGTTCGGCTTGAATATTATAAAAAAAAAACATTACTATGAAACGATAAGCATATGCTATGTAATATTTGTTCTGGTGATGTCTGGGACAGTTGAAGTATCAATATTTTAGTGGGTAAGTTTCCCTGCTATCACTTTTAAGCATGATGTATTTTGGAGGGTGAATGTGAATAGGTGCGGAAAAACTGTAGCAGTCACAAATCATTAAACCAACTTATTCATGCTGAAAAACATGCATGAGATACACGTAAGTAGCGTGGTCATTTTTAAATAATGTATGTGTCCAGTGTTTTTCTTTATACTGTCATTTTATAGGCTGCGATAATGGGGTCATATTCTATTAGATATAAATAATATGACCATGGTTATAGTGTTTGTAAAATTTCGCCTGGAGACAATTGTGTTTGATTTTGTTTTCAATTGCAACTCTGAATAACTTAATTTTGTAAAACAGAAGCGGATATATAAACACGAAATAGTTTTTGTCTTCATTTAAAGTATTGTTTTGTAGTTTTAGCTAAACTCTGATCGTTTTTGGCTAAATTCTGATCTTATAAAATAACTGATTATTATTTATCAAAACTTGAGTTATGCTATAATGTATATGTGTGTTAAATCTACAGAAATATTTCCCTCCTTTCTAAATTTATGAACAAGATAAAAAAGTGGCAAACTTACAATTGCATATTATTTGAGCAATTACTCTATTTTTATATGAATACAAAAGATTTTATATTATACACGCATACATATATATATATATCTGCTCTATATGCTGTATATATATATATATATATATATATATATATATATATATATATATGACGAGAGAGATAGAAATATTAACGCATATATGTTTCTATTAGACAAGAGAGACCAAAAGATAGACAGAAAAATGGTTTGCATAAACTTAGTTGCAGAATTAACATAGTTTTGCATTTGATTGCAGTAGAACCTTTGGGCACATTATTAATAATTAGTAACAAGATAGAACACGGTATATAATGCACATGTATATAATCAAATACCATCATAAATAACACAGTAAGGAAGGGAGGTACAGAAACCAGATGCTAGAAAAAAAGCCATTGTATTCCACATCGTTACCTGCAAAAACCTCTACTTATTAAAAAATAATACGACATTATTACGTTGACACACCAGTTCCTCTTATATCACGGATGCTAAGACACACTGAGACTGATAAGAACTAAACTTGGCAACTTTTTGAAAATTTCATTTGCTATATGTGCCCTCCGCTTATTTCGGCATTATTTTCAGTTGTCCTGGACTCTAAGAGTGATGATTGACTATTACTGAGTTATAGATTGCGCAAGTCTTGCGGCACAATTTCAGGTGCAGCCAATCCTGCAGGGAATATATATATATATATATATATATATATATATATACATATATATATATACATACATACACATATATATACATATATGTAACTATATACATACACACACCCATATATATATATGTGTATATATATATATATATATATATATATATATATATATATATATATATATTCAGGCGCAGCTATTCTTGCAGGGTATGTTAAGGGCGTGAGAAGGCAACATGGGAGACAAGCCAGCAAAACACTCTGAGCAGAATCCATCCTAAAATAGCAAATATGAAGCTTACCTTCTTGGACAACATATATCCAAAAGTAGGAAAATTTAGGCATATTTTATTTGTATGGAAATATAGGTTTACTTTTATCATTAAAACAGAATAGTATTATAATCCTTAAAAGCCTGCAAATTCTCAAATAGTTTCGTCTAAAAGAACAAAAGGTGTGTGCATTTCAGTATTCAATTTGATTCACAGTACAGATATATTCATATATATGGGTATAGAATGCCACTTTTGGTAATATCATGAATTTTTTTATTTCAGCGACTATTGATCAGAATTTAATATGTCGTTAGAAAGTTAATGTCTTGAATTGTGTAGTAGGCTATGCGACACGTGCCGTTAAGATGACACATAGAGAGGAGTATCCATCATCCAGAGCCTATTTTTGTACTTTGGTACAGGCATAAAAAGTTTACATCATAGTCATTTTTCCTAGATGTCTATATAAATTACAAAATATCAGATATTACCCCAAAACATCTGGTCTTCATTGAGGGTAATCTAAAACTCCATGTTTTTGTTTCAAATTATCTGAAATAACAGCAAGGGGAAACTTGATTCAAAATAATTCTCATATCTTATATTTCCCCATGATTTGTTTTTCCTACATAAAGTATATTTTACAGTGTATAATGATTATTTGATACTGGGGATATTCAAAATCGCACCTCTTTTCGAAAAAAGCGGATATATACCATATGAGAAATATTTGGAATCAAGTCTCCTCTAGTTGTTATTTCATATCATTTGAAACCATGACAGAATTTTTTCATTCTCCCATCATGAAGGCCAGGGCCGTTGGAGAAATGTATAAAGAAAGAACAACTATAAACAACAAAATAAAGAGAACGGTAGGGTAAGAAACCCATCAAAAATAAGCAAATGGATGAGTGTAGCTAGAAGATGCAAAAGAAACCATATAAGGATCATATTTCTTTAAATATAACACCATATTAGAACGTAAGGGTATGAAAGAATTCGATAAATATTCTTAAAAATAAATTAAACTGAAAAGGGGAAAAAACACAATTTAATCAGGGACATGCTGACAAAATAAACAGCATAATGTAGTTAACGAAAAGGTAAGGCAAATGACTCTGGAAGTAAGAATATTAGCCCCGAGAGTAACCTCCCCTTGAAACAATGAGCTGAATAGATTAATAGCAATAAAAAAGAATAAAATGCATACTAGAATAAATACACTAAAATATTGGGGGGAAAAACCCTAGGAGGAATAGATAATAAGCAAAAAAAATATTGAAATTTTACCAATAACAAAAAATCGAAAAATTAAGAAAATAGGGATTCAAACGTGAATATCAGTTTGCACGGTAACCAAGACGGCTGACCTGTAACAACGTGGGGATTACATTTATCTCCACCGCCCCCCCAAAAAAAAACAAACAAATTTATTATGTACAAATTAATTTTTGTTGATAACATCAGATGGAAATCGCTTCTGACGAGTTGATAGGGAACATTTCGATAAAAACATCAACTCATAGAATTTCCATCCCACTCCCGAAACGGCTGTAATGAACTGATTTATGGTGAAGTCAACAAAGATTATATAAGAGAAAAATGTAAGTCTTTGCATTTCGACAAACTTGTTTAGTATATATATATATATATATATGCATATATATATACAAGTTTATCTATCTATCTACATATCTCTCTCTTTATCTCCCTCTCTGTCTCTGTCTGTCTGTCTGTCTGTCTGTCTCTCTTTATATATATACATATATATATATATATATATATATATATATATATATATATATATATATTGGCGCCTATTATACATAAACAAGTGGGAAAACTTTCTCGTTTGGATCACATCTTTCGGGAATGGATGGCGGTTTCTATTCAATTTAAGAAAATTAAGCTATATTTCTGTGTGTTTGCTTCCAAAAATATCAAATGAACCGGTTTTTTTAATGCCCCTGTTAATTTTATTTGAGCTGTTACCGTAATCCAAATTAAAAAAAAAATATGAAACAATCAAAAGTATGTGTCTTTTCCACTGTGACCTCAATTATCTAATGCAATGTTACCAATCTTATAATTAACACACTTTTTTATCTGTTCATATGCTGTGTATAATAAATAAGTGTATACAGCATAATAGAATCAGTAATATTACGTACAATCATTTGTAAACTCACTATATTTCCTACTAAAATATTTGCTTCGACACACGGTATTTTTAATGAGATTCCAGATGTATTCGCCGTTCAGTTTTTATACTCTAAATTTCAACCTGTTTGTAAACAATACTTGATCCAACATTCAAAATTTACAATACTTATGCTGCTAGACGTGTCACTGTATTGCCATAGGCTTCTAGATATAGACCTTTTCATGGGACCTGGTTGTAGACTTTTTCGTACATGATCTTAATGTTCTAGCTATTTACGATAACTGGAGTTAACGCTAATTTACTCTGTCACCATTGCCTTTATCTTTTAGTGAACTGTCGAAAAGAATTATTAGATGCGCCTCAATCTAATTTCTCCTGGAATTCATTTTGCCATAAACTTGAAATAGGAATTACTTAATTATAAGAGATTTTCTCGGCGTTTAATTGGAGGGATTTTGTGCGATCCACTTTAATTAACAGATGCGTAGCCATCCAATTTGAACTTTTATTATCTCCGTTCAGATTAGTGTTGTTGTTGAACTTGCACATTAAATATCGTAAATTCTGTAATAATTTACGCGTATCATACATAAATAATAGGGAGAACTAACCTTTCAAGTTACATCTGCGTCCACTGAAATTTAATTGGTAAAGAATTCTCGCTCATCAAAAGAGTTTGTTGTAAATTGATAGGTTTATAATAAATATGAAATACCATAAAAGATCCATAAACGAAAGTCGTTCCAAAATTAAGGACTCCTATTATAAAAAAATAAAATGTTGCGGAGCAACGAAAAAAAGTGGAACGATTTAAATAGCAAGAATATGTGCGCTAAAATACATTTTTTAAATAGTTATGACCATTTTAAATACAATTTTCCTAACCTTTCTTAATGTACATTCGTACATATTCTGGGTGCACATTATCATTCACGTCGCCACTATAAAACTGATGGGCACATCTCCTAACACTACTTTAATCAACTGTACTCGCTTCATAAATGTTGAACAAGCGCCGAATAATGCTGATCGGTTGAATTTTTTCTCCATGGTGACTTTCAATGATTAATCTCTGCTTATAACGCACATCCATGACAATGTTTTCTAAGCACTTCACCTCTTGAATATCTGCTACGCGTATATGAAACTCACAGATAATCAATGTATCTGTGCACTTATCATTATTATGCAATCCCCTCTTTATCTATTCAGGCGGTAGCAAAACTAAGAGGTATTGCTTTTGAAATGTTATCATATCTCTTTGCACATACCGCACTATGAAGAGGAATAAAACAACATCCCGCTACAGCAGTTGCTTCCCCTTTTACCTGCCACAGGCTTATATACATGGACACATGAGAAAAATGTTGAACGCGCAACAAGACCAAACACATATGTTGCAATAATGATTACATAACAATATATTAAAACAAAATTTTAAAAATAAAAATAAATAAAGTAATTGATTAATTAATAGAATTCAAATTAATCTAAGACAACTATACCTTATTAAATTCAAGACACCATTCTAGAAAATTGTCACAACAAATATGCGAGCCGATTAGACTGCAAGGCTAACACCACACAATATCCGGCAAGTACATAAGCACAACCTACACTTTCCCTCCACACTAATGAATATATATTTCCTGAATATATTAAGAAAACTGACGCAACTGCTATCGTGTGCGTCTCACTAGGTTCAGAAATAAATATGCATAATTGAAAATTATTTAAGTCCATTTAATTTTGTACTCGTTATTTATTTACTGCCATAGATCGTTTCTGTAACTACAATGCGTTTTACATCAAACCCACCCCTTTCCCCGTTCACACAATGCTTCAAACCAACTACAGAGACTTTCTTGAAATTTATTTTGTTTTCAACGAGCATTGTATTTATTGTTCAGCCCGACATTGTTCTTCTATAATATTGCGTCAAATTCAATGGCATTTAGCTCCGCGATATTTTCGTATTTACAAGATATGTTAAGGTTTATTTCCTCTTATTCGCCCCCCCCAAAAGAAGATTTCTACTTGTTTTATAGTTTTATAGTAATTTCTTTAACTAAATGAACTCTTCTGCACATTATGCATAGACTATTTTGCAAGAAAGGTAAACGAGCAATATGTATGATACTATTTTCTACATCGTGTAGTTATATTCGTTGTCGAGCTTTTAAGGTAATTGCATTTTGCAAGTTTAGTAATAATGCATCATTTAAATGTAAGCAGCACAGAAAGGATAAAATTCCACAGATCAACTATATGCGTCTTAAATATTACCAAATAAAATACATGTCTACATCTGCGAATTTATTTTATAAAATCAGATTTATACACTTGAGGATTTAAATGCATAAAACGAATTATTATATTTTCAATATATTTTGTATTTGGTTTCAAATTTGTTTAAACCGTTATCGTTTTATACAAAACAATGTCACCCATATACTCCCTAGACGTACTAATGGAGAACATCACACACTATATATCTTCTATGATATAAAGTTGAACGTCTGTGTGTGTCTGGTCACGAATAGGCTCCTATATTGTTGACTATTTAAAAAAAAAAACTGATTACGTATAATGATAGAAGATGCATCGACGATCAAGAATGGGTATGTTTAATCTGGCAGAACGGTGGTTCATAAAAATTGTGGGGTCTGCGGCCGCGCCTGTCCTTTATAGAATGGATATAGGCACATACTTTAATAAAGACTTTTCATATCTATCTGCGTAAGTATACTTCGATAATCCTGTCTCCGTTTGAAGAAATATGGTATAATAAAATTATGGGGTGTTCGTTCGCGCCTGACCTCCATAAGAATGGAAATATGTCACAAAGTTTAACAAGTTTTTTTTAAATATAGATCCACAGAATATTGTGATAAGTGTTTCAGTGTGAATAGGTATGGTATAATAAATTATGGGGTTTATCTATTTTATTTTTACTTTCATCATATTCTACTTTGGTTTAGTACCCCCAAATTCGAAATTATCTCTTTACATCCCTTCCTTTTCATAACCTATCATACTTTCATAAATCAGAGTCCATTTTCCGTAGGCTGCTTTTGAAACCAGTCAACGACGGGCACTCTTGCTAGTGTATATATATATATATATATATATATATATATATATATATACATATATATATATATACATATATATATATATATATATTTATATACCTGTATATATACATATGCATGTACATATACATATATATTTATGTATACACATATATACATGTATATATAACTATACATATATATATATATATATGCATATATAGTAATCCACACACAGTACTGTTTCACTGTTTTATAGCTCTTCAATGATGCGAGACACGAAACTACCTCAAGCCAGAATCGAAACCCTCCGTCCATATGACAGTCGGAGCTTCTAACCGTTGCGCCATTCGGCTCTTGTTATGCAGGCAGTGAATTAACCATGTTTTACATTCTCCATACACACACACACACACACACACACACACACACACATATATATATATATATATATATATATATATATATATATATATATATATTAGATTGTGTGTGTGTGTGTATGTATGAAAAATCCACTTTTTCTGTGTTTCGTTTTCGGAATTTAATATGTTTTTTAGTCCTGTTAATGTTCTTTTGAACATGTTTCGTTAACTCTCTCTCTCTCTCTCTCTCTCTATATATATATATATATATATATATATATATATATATATATATATATATATATATATACATATATATATATATATATTCACCATAATTTGCAATAATAGATCTCCCATTTCAAATTGGCATTTATTTGAACTGAACAATATCTTTGTATAAGTTCATGAGCGATAGATTCTTAGTATATAAGAAAACACTATTTACTAGTATATATATATATATATATATATATATATATATATATATATATATATATATATATATATATTAACGTTCCTTACGTCTTACTGTGTACCGGCTTAGAAATCCTTACAAGGTAAGTAACATTAGACCAACTTCTTTAATTTATATGTAAATTTATTTCCATATTTCAACGATGTTTGGAGTCATATCCGATAGCTTTATGAACATATTCGCTATAACGTCCTTGGAAAATTAAGCGCGCAATCTAGTGATTTTTTTTTAGTGAGTCTTCCTGGTCACAGGAAACTCAATTCTTCATATTGCTCATCGTAAATCACATTATGTTATTTGATTTCAATCATGCAAACAGATATTATTTTATTATTTTGAAACTTGTGTTCTCAAATTCTTACGACTAGTTTCATCCGTAGAGTCATAATCTGTATACTTCTCTATTATTATTATTATAATTATTATAATTATTATTATTATTATTATTATTATTATTATTATTATTATTATTATTATTATTATTATGCGTGAAAAACTTGTAAAACTCAGAAGACATTGGGATGGAGTTTGGGATTAGTACATGGGCGGTGCTGGTGATAAAAAGAGAAGTAAATGTTCATTCCAATGGAATAGTGCTGCCAAATGGAGAAATCATGAAAGAAATAGAAGAAAGAGGATATAATTATCTGGGAGTGTTTGAGGGTGTTGATATCAGGAACAGAGAAATGAAGGAGAACGCAAGGAAAGAGTATCTTAGAAGATTGAAACTAATTGCAAAGTCGAAACTGTATGAAGGAAACCTAATGAAAGCAGTAAATGCATGGGTAGTCAGTGTTTTGATATAAATTGCGGGAATTTTAGAATAGTCTGACAAGGATTTGCATGCCTTGGATATTAAAACAAAAAAAGGTTTAGCAGTGTTTGATATATTTCACATTCGAAGTTAGCGTAGCAAGGTTGTATCAAAAAAGGAAAGATGGTTGGAGAGGATTGAAAAGTGTAAAACATTGTGTTAGAACCGAGGAGTTATCGTTGAGGGAGCATGTGGTTAGAAGTGAGGAGTGGATGCTTAAGGTTTGACCAATAAAGTGGAGGTATGTGAGACCAGGGCTGATTATGTGAAACGTATGGATAGAGAAAGGGCAGAGGATCTGGCTAGGAAGAAAATGCATGGAATGTTCTTCCGGGATTTAGCAGGAGTAGCTGATGAAAGAGTATGACAATGGCTTAGAGTTGGGTATCTGGCTAAAAGCACTGAAGCTTTAGTTTTTGCAGCACAAGAGCATGCATTAGGAACATGATCGTTAAAATAAGTGGTTCTAGGAGAGGAAGTTGCTGCAGAATGCCGGATTTGTGGTAAGACCTCAGAGTC
>NC_136487.1:132887682-132962682 GCF_053919585.1 Euprymna scolopes | reverse complement strand
GGCGTTATCGTTTTATGTCTTGTTACAACGACAGATTCGCCTTGTGACAGTAAACATGCCCATGTTGCAATCAATTTGTGTGGGCGCGTCTATAGGTGTGTAAAGCCACAAATAAAACATTCACAGTAAGTGAATGTATAAACATCTCCTGCTGCGTGGTGCACAGAAAATAAGACATGTATTTTTTACAGTGTGTTTGTCCACCGGTGGTTGTCACGTGGATTTGAAGGAACATAATAACATCTAGTTATTTTTTTTACTTAATTTTATTTCCCAGTTTCCTGACGACGGAGTCGCCCGCAATGATTGTTTTACTAGTCCCTAGATAGTGGGCCAACATATTCATTCGGTCCCATGACGTAACTCATCAATCTCTGCCACTGAATTGATTCCTTCGTACTTGGCGCCCTTCTACAACTAACCACTCTCTCGATCAAACACTGTCAATAATAAAACTAAAACAATGTTCTCTACTTACGCAGTCGCTTTCGATAATCGCCTTGTAATCGTGCACTTTTTCTAATTGGCAAACCTTTAAAAAAATACTTGTTTAAAACAACTATTTTACTATCGTAAATCCTTACGATGTTTTGTTTATCGTTAAATCTATTATGTTATTGCTTAATTTCTATTATATAAAACTACATTCGTTTTATTAATTCAATGATTTTGCTTTTGTATTATTTTCGTTTACTTTTGTGACTTATTTTTTTTGTTTGATCTAAAGCCTCAGCGTAGATATATACACATGTATATATATATATACATATATATGTATATATATATATATATATATATATATATATATATATATATATATATATATATATATATATTGACAGGCAGGAACCTAGAAATGAAAATACATTTTTATATCTATTAACCGTATTTGTATGTGATGGTTCTCGAACAATAAATACATATACGAATTATTTTAAAATCTATAATACATAAATTATTTTCGATGGCCAGTTTAATTTATACGGTAGATGACTTCAACTGCTAGTTTCTAAATTACTATAGATTTTTATGCTCTTACTAATATATATATATATATATATATATATATATATATATATATATATATATATATATACGAACACATACATGTATACCCCCACACACACAAACATATATATATATATATATCTATATATATATATATATATATATATATATATATATAAATATATATAGTAATTTATAAAATATATATGGCAATTTAGCTACACTGAATATTCGGCGTTTCATCCACTCAAGGATTCGTCAGGCTTATGCGCGAATTTTGTGGTTGTTTATCGTTTTTATCTGGTCTTCTTCTGTTGTGGATTTTAGTTAGCCAATCAGCTTCTAGTATGCACCGCGCCCCTTCCTATCAGCTAATGGGCATGCATTTTATCGAAAAAGGATCTGTTTTAAAACTACTTTAGTGGTTTAAGACATACATTGTTTTATATATATAAATATACATATGTGTACATACATATATGCACATATATATACATATATATATATATATATATACATATACATATATGTGTGAACGTTCATGTATATTCATGTTTATTTAATTTATTTATTTGTTCATTTTCTATTGTTTTTGTTAGTTCTAAAACTATTTTGTATTGCTATCCTAGAGTAAATATTATTTTGTGAACACAGTTATTTGCTATTTCTCTTCTACAGTTTAATAGATTTTAGGGTTCTTTACAGTACAGGATAGCAAATTTTTCATGAATGCATATTTTACATGGGTCGTCGAAATGCCTACACGTGGTAGCTTGTCTTATTATTTTTCTATTCGACTACCGGCGAATGTCCGCTTTCTTTGAGTTCCTGTATTTATTCGCTAGTGTTGTTTTTATACGGTGTTGTTTATTGTTGAATGTACTTTTGTGGTCATAGTATCGGGTGTTGAAATCTAAGGAAGTCATGCCTACGTAATATTTCTTGTTATTCGAGGTTTGTTTCGCAAATATTGTTGCCTGATAAAGTACGCTTTTTGTTAGACATTCATTTTGAACTGGGCAAAGTGTGCGGTGTATACAATTGCATTTATCTTGTTCGTTATTAGTATTTTTATTTATCGTATGGTTGTTCTTGTCCGGGGTGGGTTTGTTATTATTATTATTATTATTATTATTATTATTATTATTATTATTATTTCTGCTAGTGTTAGTTTTATTTCTGTCATGGTGTCTACTTTTTTATTGTTTATTTTGTTGATGTTTACATTGTTTTTATTTAGTATTTTGTTATTATGTGCTTTAATTATCATCTCTAAATTTTCGCAACAACTGTAAGATAACTTTAAGGTATTTTTAATGAAGATTTTGTGTAAGGGTTTGTTGCGGGAAAGTGTTTTTCAATAAGATCTAGAAATTTCTGGCCAAGTTTTTTTTTTAACATTTGATTGTATGGGGCCGTATACCAGATTATAGTTCTTTTTCTACTATTGTTAATTTTATTATAGTTATTGGTGTTTTGTTGCTTATATTTGATATCGATATTTTTTATTCACTATTTTTTAGAGCTGTTTCGTAGATATTGGTTGACCTGTTAAATGCATTTTCATCGCTTGAGTTATTACTGAGTCTACTTACAATCGAGTTGGGAATGTGTTTATAATTGATGGTGTGTGATTGGACTTAGGGTTTACGTATATTGGAGTAGCGTTATCTTTTAGGTATAATTCATATGTGTTTTTATCTAAGTTTAACGTGACGTCCAGGAAGTTTGCTATTTTTATGTTAGCTGATACGTCTGCTTTTAGGCCTAATTCTTTCATTTCCGTGTGTGTGGGCAAATACTACCGAAGCAATCACTTTGTTTAAAAATGTAGAAAAAAAAGATAAATGTACGTTTATACAGTTTGACATCATCAAATCTTCAATAACAATACCTTAAATTTATCCTACAGTTGTAGCGAAAATTTGGAGATGATAATTAAAGCACATAATAACAAAATACTAAATAAAAACAATGTAAACCACAACAAAATAAACAATAAAAAAGTAGACACCATGACAAAAATAAAACTAACACTAGCAGAAATAATAATAATAATAATAATAATAATAATAATAATAATAATAATAATAATAATAATAATAAACACAAACAAACCCCGGACAAGAACAACCATACCATAAAAAAATACTAATAACGAACAAGATAAATGTAACTGTAGACACCGCACACTTTGCCCAGTTCAAAATAAATATCTAACAAAAAGCGTACTTTATCAGGCAACAATATTTGCGAAACAAACCTCGAATAACAAGAAATAGTACGTAGGCATTACTTCCTTAGATTTCAACACCCGATACTATGACCACAAAAGTACATTCAACAATAAACAACATCGTATAAACTCAACACTTGCGAATAAATACTGGGAACTCAAAGAAATCGGACATTCGCCGGTAGTCGAATAGAAAAATAATAAGACAAGCTACCACGTGTAGGCATTTCGACGACCCATGTAAATTATGCCTTCATGGAAAATTTGCTATCCTGGTCTTTAATGAACTCAAAAATCTATTAAACTGTAGAAGAGAAATAGCAAATAACTGTGTTCACAAAATAACATTTACTTTATGATAGCAATATAAAATCGTTTTAGAACAAACAAAAACAATAGAAAATAAACAAATAAATAAATTAGATAAACATGAATATACATGAACGTTCACACTTATATGTATATGTATATATATATATGTGTGTGTATATATATATATGTGCATATATGTATGTACACATATGTATATTATTATATTAAAAAAAAATATCTGCCTTAAACCACTAAAGTAGTTTTAAAACAGATCCTTCGTTCGAAAAAATTCATGCCCATTGGCTGATAGGAAGGGGTTCGGTGAATACTAGAAAGCTGATTGGCTAACTAAAATCCACAACAGAAGAGGACGATATAAAAACGATAAACAACCACAGAATTCGCGCATAAGACTGACGAATCCTAGAGTGGGTGAGACGCCGAATATTCAATGTAGCTTAATCGCCTTATATATTTTATAAATTACTAACTAGCTCTACCTAGGTATTGAACACATTTGAAGTAAATACTTAAAGTTTACGCATAAATCTATACTTTTGTATATTACTTTCATGTGAGTAAATGAAGTTGTTATAGGTATATATATATATATATATATATATATATATATATATATATATATAAATATAACAAATATTATTGAATAGCACGGAATCATTCTGTTTTACAATTTTCCTTTTTATCTCCAATCTCTGAATAGTTCTTTTTGTGTTCTTCTCGAAAGTATATATGTTGGATTAATAATCGCGAGCACTTTAAACAGAAGTACTTCTATCATCCTTAGGAATATTATAGAAATAAATGTAGACATTGTTTTTTGATTTACTTACATATACACTTTTCCTAGTAACCTGTTAGTTTGTTACAAGTTGGTTAGGCGGACTGTTTTTACATATATTAAACACATTTATAAATACAAACACATATATACATATTCAAAAATTTATCCCAAACATTTCAAAACGTTCCGGCTGCACTGATAATTAATATTATTTATTTGAGGCTTCTTTGTTTTAATGCACAATGCTTCGAGTATTCTTAGCCTATTTACATTTCTCTCTCGTATTTTCTACCATAAACCTTCGAAATTACGAATGTTGGCAGCCATGTACCTTCAAATGTTGTTATATGGAGCGAGAGTCAGAGAGGTGAAGAGTCAATCTTCGCGCACAATGTGTTAGTTGTTGAACAAATGTAGCTACTAATATTGGAGATACATTCTCCTATCGGGCAGCTAAATTTGTAAACTACATTGGTCCTTTACAACAGGTCACTTGCCCGCGAAATGTTGTTTTTCTGTATTTTTTTTTTATAATATATAATAAATTTTATTTTTTTATTATTATCGGGAGCCACGTATCTACGAATTATATTTGTAAGAATACTCTCATCGAATTTTGGGTTCTAGTGGAACTGGTTACGGTAATATATATTAACAGGTTGATAATTTTCTTGAATATTACTAATTTGATTCAAATTACTAATGGCTAGTTTTGTTTCTTTATCTACAAGACAGGATGGTAATTGATTATTTACTAACACTTGTTTTATATTTTTTAATTCATTAAAGATTATTTTTTGTTTGAGAAAATCACCTTTGAACGATGTATAAGATTCCTTATTATATCCGTTTTATAATGGAATGGACATTCACTTTTAAAATTTAAATTACTGGAATTAACGAATGTAGTTTCTTGTTTTATTCATCGTTACTAGAGTCAATGAGAATGTCTGAAAATGAGATTTTATTATTAGTACTTAGTTCATATGTAAAGTTAAGAACTGAATTATTCTGAAAGATACTCTTTACATATTCTATTTTCTCTGTGTTATTGACAAGAATTAGTATATCGTCCACATGTATTTTTGTACACAGTGATCACCACTTATCAAGGCCCGGAAGCCACTCAGGGATAAGGGTTATTGCAAGTACATTACGTTAGTGTGGAGATTTGATTAAGTGTTTACTTAAGGGGGCGGTTCATTATGAATTTGTTAACATTGGACTTGAAGACATCCAAGTTGTAGTCCGGTGGGAAGCAGGCAGACGGAACAGAGTTTCACAGGCGTGCAGTTCTAAGAAAGAAGCTTTGTTCATGGAATCCGCGTTTGTTCATGCAATCGAACATAAATAGAAGGTTTATCTATTATTTTGTTTTCTAAATCAGCCATATAAAAATTACTGAATGTTGGTCCCAATACGGAACGTATGGCCACGCCATTCACTTATGTGTATATATTTCCCAGATGATCAAAAATTGGACTGTGGTTGTACACATAACTAATCATATTTTTTTAGGATTACTGAACTCATTGTAAGTGGAGGAAGGGTCGGATTGTCATATATGTTCTCTATGATAATTTCAAGGTTTCGTTCACTGGTATATTTATAAATAGATTTTCAACATCTAAAGACGCGGTGATTTTATTGTCGATTTTAGTTACTTGTAGAATCTGCATAAATTCTTCCGTAGATTTTACACTGTATTTGCAAGGTAAATACGGTGTGATGAGTTCGTTGATTTTTTTAGTTAAGTTATATATTGGGGTTGTCACCTGTGAGATTATGGGACGAAGTGGGTAATTAGTGTTATGTGTTTTATGTTGCCATATAAATATCCAGGTTTATAATTTCCAATTATTAGGGGGAGTTTTAAATTATCTATTACAGCTTAATCGCGGTGATAAGTTAATTAGCTTCAACTTTAAGATCATTAACAGAGCTTTTTTTTTTTAACTTTCTTAAATTTTCTGGGATAATCCAAAATTGATTGGAGTTTACAAAAATATTCAGTTTTATTTAATGATACATACATATTGGTTTTATACTATTTTCTAATAATACAATTTGGGTTGTTTTTTTGGTTCATTGACAGCCTTTTTAAAATTATCGGTTAAAATAGTTTTAGATTTTTTAAATCTATTTTTCATAGCCTCAACCCTAAGTATATCTTTAATACCTGGACGTGTAGTAATTTTCTGTTCGTTTTCTAGGTTATCAATATTTTCATATAGGAGTTCTATTCGATTTATGACTTTGATTACTTAACCAGCAACGGCTGGTTACATGTTAGACAGCAGCTTATCAATGTGCCCACTACTGATCTATTGTACACTATCGTCATCGCTATCAGCGAGCTCACTGTCAAAACTTTCAGTATTTGAAGAACCAATATTACTGAAAACAGTATTCACTGACATCTTTGTTTCCTAATACGTCGACGTCTTTTCAATCATCAGTTAATATGCTCAGTTGACAAGTACAGGTAAACAAATACATTGACAGAACTACTGAGAAAGTGAGTGCTATGCTGCAAGGGGGTTCGAGACAGCTATCTAAAATCATATATGAAACAATATCAAGGCTCCAATGAAAATAACAATGCCCTGAAGAGACGCGCATCGGCTTCCATATTTATTACATACCTCAATTTGATGAGATATGCGACTTTAATATTTATATAAAGAAAATGAACGATGCAATACCACCGACAAAAAACACTGAGAGAAAAAAGTGAGCAGTGAAAATCAGCTACGAGCACATTAATCAGACCATAGTGTATGCATTAATCTTGATAAGATGTCGGGATTTCGACTTGCACAGTTTTTCAAATGTAAACCAACGACGAATGCCTGGAAAACCATATATAGATTGCTATATATATATATATATATATATATATATATATATATATATATATATATATATATATATATATATAGCAAGCTATATGTGGTTTTCCAGGCATTCGCCATATATAGCTTGCTATATATATATATATATATATATATATATATATATATATATATATATATATATATATAGCAAGCTATATGTGGTTGCCCAGGCATTCGTCGTTGGTTGACATTTATATATATATATATATATATATATATATATATATATATATATATATATATATATATTGATTTTTACCCTTCACCGGACTATCCGTTCATATGAAATCTTTTTATCATCTTTCTTTTGCCTCCTGTTCCCCTTACCTCATCCTTTTTTAACCAAGTAAGATCTGTGACTTACTTGTAGTTTCATTAAATACTTTTATATGCAAAATCCGATCCTGCATTTTGCTAATTCCTGCCCTCTGATGAGAAGGAGAGTATTTCTTCGAAACTCTGCGGATTAAGGACTATCCACTTATCTTGTGCTTCCTTTTTTAAAATTAAATATGTTTTTAACTCTTTTTGAAGATGTCTTTTAACATGTTTTATTAATCATTTGTTCATATATATATATATATATATAACTACTTAATTTACATAAAATTAATATACGAAAGTATAGATTTATGCGTAATCTTTAAGTATTTACTTCAAAAGTGCTCAATACGTAGGTAGAGCTAGTTAGTAAGATATAAAATGTATATGGCGATTAAGCCACACTGAATATTCCGCGTTTCATCCACCCTAGGATACTTCAGGCTTATGCGCCTAAGCCTGAAGAATCCTAGAGTAGATGAAACGCGGAATATTCAGTGTAGCTTAATCGCCATATACATTTTAGAACTTACTATATATATATATATATATATATATATATATATATATATATACAGAGATGGTGTTAATGATAAAAATGGGGAATGGTACATGAATCAACATTAGAAATAAAAAGACGAACACAACTGCATTATGTAATTGGGTCACGGAACTCCAAAGAGACGAAAAAGATTTTAAATTGAAATGGTCAATAGTAGATAAGCGTAGTAAGTATAGGCATGGGAAATCATAAAGGTGCAATCTGCGTTTACTGGAAGCCTTCAACATAGTTAATTCTAAAGAGAAAATATTTGATAAAAGCTTGGATTCTATACAGAGTTGTCTTCACAGGAATAGATTTTTGCTATCACGTCTTGAATGTAGCTGAGAGAAAAAAACATTCTGTGGAATATAAAGGTTCATGAGTGCAAGGCAAAGGTTCATATGTCATTAAATAGCTAAGGATGATGTATATTAGATATGATGAATGATTCAAATCTAGCAAGCCAATCTGGAATCTATTATTCTACAGTAGAAACTCATTTTTAGGAATAAAGACAATGGATTATTAGGTAGGAAATGTAGATCTATAATAAAGATTAACAAAGATTAGCAATATTTTTTCAAAACCGCGAACACAAGTTTAGTCATATTGATGGTGAAATAGTTGATATCATTTTTAGATTAATAAAATAGTTTAACCAAAATAAAAATTCGAATTCAATAAAGAAAAAAAATCATTAGTAATTGAAGAATGGGGATTAATTGATACTGTTTTTAGATCAATAAAACTTTAATTATCCTAGCTTTTTAAATGACACTTTTGTTCTGAATGATTAAATCCAAAAAAGCAAAGTCAACCCCCACTTTCATTGAGGTAAAACGTACATGGATCTAAAGATTAGATTTATTTTGAGAATACTTATTAATGTGATATGTATTATTATTTGTTAAATAATTAAGAACTTTATTCCCGACTTATTTTGTATTAAAACCACGCATAACCCAAGAACATTATGGTTGGATGGTAAACGTAGGTTAAATCTATGGTAATAAAATTTGTATCGTAAATTTAGCAGTTTTGGATGGTGCTGAACTCAGATTTATATATGTTAATACCCTGGGGAATTTGGGAGCTAAATGGGGAGGGGCAAATGATAGAGTTGGTATTTTTTTGTTTTTGTTTTCATGGTGCAGAACTAAAATTAATATAAACACTAAAATTGCACCTTTTGTTCATTTTCACTAGGATTTGACATCCCCTGAGAAAACTAAAATGGCCGAAGAAATTTTCGCTCAAGTATAATGAGTCATCTTGTGTAAAGATTGAACAGACTAGAACAAAATACTTGATCTCTAACTCTACGTTCCTTAGTCCATCCGCTTCGTAGCGAACATATATGATGGCGTTTATTTAGCGCAGCTAAATCCTAATCTCAGTTGACAATGTTTATGTTCTAACGCCAATAAGACAGTGTTGATCAAAATAACATCCTTCAAGACTTTTACAAAGATTTTTACATGTTTAAATATAAGGTATAACTAAAAGTAATGTTAGGAAACTTTCTATAGATTACTTTTTAATTGTGCTAAAGTCAGTTTTTGTAAGACGACGCTTAAGAACGTCTTTTATATTATATATATTGTTTTCAAATTTGTTTCCATCACAATGAATTTGTCCGCGTGTATAACTGTGACTTTCAGCTGTAAGACCCATTGAATACTCAATCGATAATGAATCCACTGCCCCCAAAACAAAACAAAAACGCATTCGTATTATATGGGATCTTTGGACTCATACTGTCATCCTTAGTGTCCATGGTATAAGATTTCGGTCAATGTAACCTCCGATGGTCTTCAGATGTGTCTTGCTGAAATCAGGAATGCTTTTATCGACCTGCGCAGGGACCCGTGGTGCAGTAGTCAGTATACTGAAGAATCAATTGTAAAGTGGTATTCTCCTGAAGCTTAAAAATTTAACCCTCAATGTAGGAGACCGACAAATAAAATTACGAATTACTTAGAAGATCTATTCAGTCCTGGCTGACGGAACAAGAGAATACTACCCCTGTGAAGTAAATAAATGTTTGTGTTCGAAATTCCGTCCATATTACGTAATTCGACAGAACCATTCCTGAGTTGGACAAGATACGCCTTATTGAGGTCGAAGGTTACATCGACTAGGATGTTGTGCAAATGTCATTCAAAATGAGAAGAACAGTCCAAAAATTCCAATTAATACAAATAACCAATCCTCATTTAAAGAATTTACAAATGTGAAAAATACAGTATATGTGTTCATGTTTATATTGATTTTTGTGTTTTCTTCTTACTTGCTTCCCGGCGAGAGCCGAATAAGGGAGACTGGAAAGTTTTAATCTAGAAAAAATAGCTTTCAAAACGAAGCATTTTGAATTAGAACGAATCATTTTGAATATAATAATTACCATAGTATAAAGGTTTAAAGTCATAGATAAAGGTTACATCAATTGGGTCTTGTCCCACAAGAATCAATTCTTTATATTTATTTACATTCTTATATCTATCTCTCTTTATAGCTACTCATCTATATATCATTTATGAATTTTAAATAATTTATCCATAACTTTATATGTATATTTATACATTTTCAATATTATTCCGATTGGCGACACGTATTTTGCTAATGTTAATATTCTGCTTACGAGAATATTTCTTCAAAAATCCATTGTATAAGGACTGTTTGATATAATTCTTTGTTGGACATTTTTATGGAATACTTAATATGGTTGTTCATTCAATTTTTATTTATTTACAATTTTCACCATCTTTATTGTTCTATTGAGTATAATGAATTTTCTATTTTCTCGATATCTTCTAATAAAAAGCTAATAATTATCTATGCAATTTTAAGTATATATATATATATATATATATATATATATATATATATATACACGGTGCCCAGAAAGTCTGGCTGCATACTCTACATGGTGCCCACAAAGTCTGGCTACATAATCTACATGGTGCCCACAAAGTCTGGTCTACATAATCTACACGGCGCCCACAAAGTCTGGATGCATAATCTACACGGTGCCCACAAAGTCTGGCTGCATAATGTAGCCAGACTTTGTACATACCTTATATATATGACAATAACGTTGACGCACCGGTTCTTCCCAGATAACTGATGTAAAGCAAGGAGGAGACATGTTAGTCCCAGCTGGGTGACAATCAAGGAATGCTGTATGTACTGCGCTGGATCATTTAAATTACTAGATCGGTATCTAGAGCGCGTAAAATTCATTCGGGAAATGCACCGCGAATAAACTCGCCTGGCCTGTAAGAACAATGCAGTTCGCTATGTAACTTTGTGGTAGTAATTTGCTGCCAAATGCATTATTGAACATGCACACCAAGCCCATGATTACTGAAGCGAATTCTGGCATCTGAAGTGTATGTGAAACAAAGTTGCGCACCGTGGAATACCAAATAAAGAATTCGTGGCTAGACTGGCTCAATGCTAATGAGCAAAATAAGTTAAGCCAACAACGATTACACACACACAAACACACACACACACATGTAATTTTTAGTATATATATATATATATATATATATATATATATATATATATATAATCAGACAAATATATGTAACTTTTTAACGATACTAAACGATACAGCGTTTGGAAATTAATATATGAAAAATCCTTGGGGCATCCCCTGATATATTAACAACTAGCGGGGGTACCCGGCGTTGCCCGAGTGTTTGTTTCTGGGACGGGGGGAGTTTTAAAAAATGTTATGGTAGGTAAGTAGGAAGGATCAAACTCGGAGTCATGAGTAAAAGTAGGAAAATAAAGTGTGAAAAAAAACAACATCTGCAACGTTAACAGTTCGGCCACCAAGAAAAGTCCATTCCAGTTGTTTAGGAAAAAAAAAAACGACTACGGTAGGTCGGCGCAGACGTGAAAATATAATGTGGATTGTCCAGCACGCTAACCACTACGCCACAGAGCACTGCAGCTTAGTTTAGTGATTTTAAATAACTTCACATGAAAGAACTACGAAGCCAAACCGGTGTTCTCTTCTCAACTGTTCCTTGTGAACGATCCCCAAACGGTGTTAAGTGGTGGCAGGGGGAGGAGGAATTTGTTAGAGAGAAAATATTTTACCACTTCCATTGATCTTAACCGATTTTGGCCGTGACTTCTCAGCAGAAAATATATATAGAAATCTAAGATTATCGAGGAATTTGAGAAATAATAAGCCTATAACACACCTCAGATATTGTTCTGCCGTTTGTGCATATTATATTTGCATGAAATATCTTGATTTTTAATCCTATTAATGTCAAAATCCGACGGGAAAAAATGAGTTCATTTTATTTATATAGAGAATATTAACTCTTGATGAGCTTTTTGATTGAAGGGGTTTCTAAGGTTTTTTTTTGTTCGTATATTATTTTCAAAGCACATATAAGTGTGTGTGTCTGTGTGTGTGTTATGCGCACTTAATTGTCGGTCTAAAGATAAATTATCAGGCCCATGGGGTATCGTCCACAGGGAGAGCAGGTATGATCAGTAACTATGGTTGATGCGCTTGTTGCCTTTAAATTGTGGGTTCAGCGCTTCTTCTTCTAAACGAAATTCTTTGTTTCTGCTTCCATTGAGCCTCTGTTCGTCTAACCGTCCAACGCAAAGCTGTTCATGGCTAGAACCTTCCAGGATTTGGTGCAATAAAGCTTTCGAGGATACATTCAGATACTATTTGAAGCGTTCATTCCTACAAACCGTTTTTCCTCGAACGTTCAGCATACTGGAGCTGTTTTATGAGTGACTCATTTGACATACGTGCATATATATATATATATATATATATATATATATATATATATATATATATATATAATAAGCGCATTATTATATTTAGATTGAAAACGGTAATCTAGTTAATAATTTATTTATTTCAGACCATTATTCTCATCTTCATTGTTGTTGTTTCACGACGTTTCGACCAACTATTTTTCTGGCCTTCATCGGGTGGTAACCGCGACGGGATAGGAATAGTTGGCTGAAACGTCTTGAAATAACAACTAAAAAGGTAAGGAAAATAATCCGCACTGGATGCAATTAATAAATAATACTTATCTACATAATGAATTCCAATCGAATAATAATCTGGATATTCGCAATATAACAAATAAACACCTCCCATCTAAACCATATAAAAAGGCAATAAACGATATGCTATAAAGAAACTGCCCAAATATTTCAATATTTTTAATCTGGCAAACTTCATATTCTTTCACTAGCCGTAAAACGTAAAACCTGTTAAAAATAAAAAGGTATAATAGAATCTCGGTTTAATTCTAAGATTTAAAGTACGCTTAATTTACATATATCCTAAGATAATTATTCTTATCATTTATTTATCTGAATATAGTGTAATCTTTCATGTTATCATAGTTTTATATATTTATATATTTGTGTATTTATATGGTTAGGATGTTACATAGGGGGCGGACAATACCAAGAATATTGGATCATGGCAAAACTAGATGTAAATCGGTTTGCTGCGGATGACGTTAATCCTACATTTCGATCGAAGAATCAATATTAGGAAACAATGAAAGATATATTAAACTCTGGGGTTAAATTGCTAAGAGAATAAAACAATACGACAATATAACAATATCAACATAATTGAATAGTAATTCTAACCAATTATATTTTAAATATTAAAAAAAGTCAGTCAGTCAAGAGAGCAACGCTATTGACACACTTCTGCCGTTGTCCGACCAATCAACCATAGAAAACCGCTTATACCCATATGTGAGTATATCGTCTGTAAAATAAATAAAACTGTGTTGATTTAACAATGTTTTGATTGGTTAGAAAAAACGATCATCAGAGTGTATATACTATGGAACGCATTTCATAAAAGTGTGTCTATAAAATATATTTACAACATAACAAATTCGTTTTGAAATTTAGTAATAAAAACGTAATCTGTCTTACACTCAAAAGAAAGTAAACGTGGAGGAAAATAGGTCCAAACGAGAGAATGGACTGTAGAAAAGCAAAAGAAATCAACATATATGTTTGTATGCATGTATGTGTATGCATGCATATATGTATATAAGTGTGTGTATACATGTGTGTATGTATGTGTATGCATATGTATGTTTATGTATGCATATACCTATATGTATGCATATATCTGCAGGTATATATATATATATATATATATATATATATATATGTGCATGTATGTGTGTACGAGTATTAATACATATTTATGTATGGTGATGTATATGTAGGTAAGTGTATATATGAGCATATGCGCACGCATATGCATGTGTATATGTATGTATATATTTGTATATGTGTGTATATTTGTATATATATGTATGTATATGTGTATGTATGCATGTGTATAGGTATATGTATGTATGTGTATTATGCATTATGTATGTATAGGTGTATTTGTGCCTATGTTTATAGATATGTATGTGTGTATGTGTATATATGTATGTATGCGTGTATATATATTTTATGTATGTATGCCAAAAACCGTATTGTGTATGTTTGCACGTGTGTATGTATATGTATGTGTATGTATGTCTAGTATGTATTGTGTATGTATATATATATATTTGATATGTATGTATGTATTATGTATGTATATGTATGTGTATAACTGTATGAATGCGTGCGTATATATATATATATATATATATATATATATATATATATACACATGACCGTCTTCAGTGTCATATCTTTTTGAGCGTATGAATTCACTGGCTGGACTAAATAATCATTTTCGAGCTCATGGAATTTTGGTGTCTTAGGGACTGGCACTCGTCTGACAAGACGTTGCAATCATCATTTATATATGTGTAAATATGTATATATATAACCCCACACATATATATATAACCCTATATATATATATATATATATATATATATATATATATATATATATATATATATATATATATATATATATATACAGGGTGTTACGATAAAAAAAGTCCCCTTTTAAAAAACAACTTTACAGTTTATTTATATACCTTTATCCAGAATTACAATTCAAGCAACTTGGTTTTGTAGTAGAGCTGACATATATTCAATGTAGCCACTTTCAGCCTCAATTTCCGCCTCCATACCGATCCGCAAGTTGTGGTATGTATTTTCCATAAGCGCTGACGTGAGCTCGGCAAATACTCGGCTGATGGCGGCGATCAGGCTTGCTTTCGTGTTGTGGGGTTATGTAGTTGATGCTCTCGACGTGTGGCCAAACGAAGTAATGCAGTGGGTTCAAATCGAGGGAGGAAGAGGGCAGTGTGAGAAAGGTACAAATTCGTATTACTCCTCCTGAAGCTATGCCTGGTTCTGTGAACATCTGGGCCGGCGCGGAGTCCTTCTGCTATACCCAGTGGCTGCCGTCGGCAAACTGATTTGACCAAGCGATTACGCAACTCTTCAGCACATTCAGGTACACTTTGATTTTGTATTTCAAACCGACTTCTAATATGTGATTTTTCATCATGTGGCCCCCCACTAAAATGCACACCAAACACATTAACTGTGACCGGAAAGTTCATTGAGCTAGACCCTCGAACTTTGAACCGTTCAGAATTGCATTTTAAGGGTGTTGGCAATGGTACTGTTATCATAACTTGGGTCTGAAGAGAGCATGCGCCGTACAACATCAATCTCCGATCTCCCTCCTTGAATATTGTGTCACTTTCAAATATGATAGAAAGCTATCACCTTTGGGACAAGAAAAAAGTAAAAGAAAGATGGGTTCCCTCAAACGGAAATGAGCTTCTTATATTTATTTCCAGGGCGATATTTTATCGTTCAGCCCTATACACTCCCTATGCACAATACAACAGAAAGATCCTTTTGTAATATAAATGAATTCGTACATTCACTGGTTGGTTGCCTCTATTTTGTTAGTTTTATGGATATTATTTTACCATGGTATATTTATTAGACTCTAATATGGATGACAGTTTACCATCTTACTCTCATAAGCCGTTTGCATTTGATTATTATTTTATTATTTTTTATTGCCGAAGTTTCTTTGAATATTGTTATGTGTAATACATAAGTATAAATTAAACTACATAAATAATCGAACAATATATAAAAATAATGCTCAAGAAGAAATTGCATAACGATTTGTAATTTGTATTATTTAGATATTTTGTAACTTCATCGCCCTAGAAAAAATGAAATGATTCCATTTTCGATTGGGGAAAACCATATTTTTTTTGTTGCAGAACATCTACTAGTTGGCTGGCTGTGTACAAAATCCAAGAGCGATAGGAAAAATGTATCATGTCTGCAAGTTACACAATGTTCAACGACAAATCGGAGATGTTCCGTGTACAACTCGTGATCTCTATCGATCCAACTTATGGAATATTGGCAGCACGCTTAAAATGCAAATACGGACGGTTACACGGTTCAAAGAAGTTTCCCGACACTGTTATGGTCTTTGGTTTGAATTCAAGCGAAGGCTACGCCATGCTCCACGCATCTTCAAAGTCGGCTTGAAAGTCAACACCTTGATGAGCTGAGCAGTGTGGTGATCCTCTAGTGCGAGCATTGTCTGCTGGCAAACTCTGGATATGGCAGCAGGACTTAGCGCCGGTCCACAAGTCCAAAAGGAAACTAGCTTTGCTTCAGAAAAGGGTTATACGACTTTATACCCTTCTCTCTCTGACCTTTCCTCCCCCGACCTTAACTTGCTAGACAACTTTGTTTGGTCATACGTCGATAACATAAACAACATGGCCTCTTACAACAACAAAGCTATCCTGTATTCGAGTATTCGTGAGCTCTTGTCGGCATTTTTGGAAAAGTTATGCTCCTAGTTCCAGACACATATCGGAGCGGTGATTAAAGCTGAAGACGGCTACATTGAATAGATGGCATCTCTCAGAGATAATCAAATTACCTGAATTGAATATTTCAATAATAGTTTTAAAGTAAAGCTGTAGCGTTGCTTTCTTTCCGCCGTCAAATTTATCGTTTCAACCTGTACTGTATTTATCAGTTTTTTTATAGTCCGGAAAAAAAACTTTCTCTCCTTCATGTTTCCGATGCTACGTAATTATCTGTCTAACATAGTGTATTAGTTAGCTTTAATTACCAACCAATCCTTAATAACATCATTCTGAAGGCTTAACAATCTATTTAGTATTCTGATTGTATTTTTCCTCATGACTCCATACATTTTGTATTAGAAAAGCCCAATGACACCTTTTGAAAGCCAAATACTTTCAAAACAGCCCAACATCGGAAAATTTTGCTTTAAAATTCATACTAGAATATGAAATTTATATTCCTTTTGCTGTAGCGTAATTTTTTAATAGTGTTATAAAAATTGTTCATCGTTGTAATACTGTGAAACAGAAACGAGCAATTATTTTGACGTGTAATGGTCCTTCACAAAATCAAACAAATCAGCGAAATGTCATGTAAAAAGAAAACATTCCAAATAAACTCGGTTAAAAAAACATTGTCTGCCAAAAGGTGCTAACTCAATGAGCTAATACATAATTACAATGTCGTTTTATCTATTTATATTGAATTATGTCGCACAAAACTATTTTCTAGGTACTCAGAAATTTCAAAACAAATGTCTACTATTGTCGTAGAAATGTTTAAAAACTTATATTTGGTGCGTGTTATGGATTTTTTTTCTAATGAAAAAATACTTGCGCTATCCAGAAATATAACCGCGTAGTCAACACATATTTGTTTTAAATATATTCCTTATGCCGTCGAATTTCCACAAGTCATGCTAGTACAAAATAATGTAAAAAATGATGCACAGTTAAACCTCGTCATTGCAGACTAAATGAGAGAAAAAAACTGCTTCTTAAATGAGTCCAGTTCAAGAGTCAGAACGCATTACTAAGTTCATCATAAGAATTAAAAAGTTCAATTAGGTTTCCAATTTCGAAAAGATGCAACTGAACCTGTCTTAGGTCGAAACGTTATAAATATAAACAAAATTAGAATGATATGGCGAATAAGCAAATCTATAAATATAATCAGAATAACCCGTATCGTTTTAATTTAAATTCCTTACATAAATAAAATTGTGAAGCAGTTTATATATGGTTCGATTTTTTTTTTTACATATGTCAATGTGTAGATATAATATGATATATTAAAACAAAAAATATGGCGTAAGTTTCCTTCCTTATATAATTAATACTTGTTGACGCTAGCATGTCTGGACAGGAACTATTTCTCATAGCAGGGGAAAACATTCGTTCGAGAAGCCATGAAAAACTAATATAAATCTAGTTAGTAATTCTTTCTGCTGGAACGTTATCATATTGTGCGCACAATCAGCCGGAAACAATGGATATAATCAGCGGATTCGATTAGATAAGCGCATAGTCTGATTGTATTTCCTTCTTAATTATGTGATATCAAATTGCATAAAAAGTAAATTTGAGTTGTAGGATTATGTACAAAAATGGTACACAAAAAAATAACATCACGGCTTGTTTCCGAAATACATACACACACAAACACGAGTATATATATATATATATATATATATATATATATATATATATATATGTATTAACATAGGAGTCACCACTTATCAAGGCCCTGAGGTCGCTCGAGAATAAGGGTTATTGAGTGTACATTAATCATTGGGACAATATCGCAGTAGTCGTTATTAATGGAAATTTAGTGGATTGGGTTACTTAAGGGGGTGGTTCATCAAGAATTTATTTATGTTGGACTTAAAGACAACCAAGTTGCAGTTAGTTTGGAAGCAGGCAAACGGAAGAGAGTTCCACAGCCGCGCAGTTCAAAGAAAAAAACATTGTTCGTGGAATGTACGTATTGATTTAAGCTCAGTTAAAAAGTGGTGAAAGATATGATTTCAGCTAGACGGGTGTTTTTCGAAGAATATTGGGGAAGGAGGCACATATTAGATCCCAGACGAGCACTTGCTGTGGAAATAACGATAAAACAAGGCAGGCTCGCAACGTCTCTTCTGTTGGAAAGACTTTGCAGGGAAGAGAAAAAGGCATCCCCACTAAGTTTCGAAGTCTATTTTGTACTCTGTCAAGGCAGGATAAGTTTTCTAAAAGCCCATATCCAGATGTGGCAACGATACTCCATTCCCCAAAGTAATTAGCCTTTTTATAGATAGAGAATTGCATCAATAGTGAGAAATCTACTAGAGTAGTAGAAAGATCCCACAATTCTTCCAGCCACCTTGGCAACAGATCTGATTTACGTGCTCCATTTCAGATCAGGAGTAAAGTTCAAGTCCAGAAGCTTGTCAAACCATGAAGCTTCTCCAAGACGAGAGCTCGCCATTTACACTGATGTCAGGTGAGGATCAGGTCGTTGATAATGTAAAGATAGGAGCTTGGTTTTAGATGTATTGAAAGTAAGCAGACACATCTTCCCCTATTGTTTCACGCGCTCAAGATAAGAGGAGAGAGAATCAGGGAAAACTTGGTTATTTACGGCCTTTGATGTGTTGGCATAGATGGTAGTCTCATCAGCATAGATGTACACGAATGATCTAAGTAAGTGTTTTGCGAGATCATTGAAGTAGATCTGGAAGAGAGTTGGGCCTAGGATGGACCCCTGACAGACTCCAAAATTAATTCTCTTAGCTTCTGATTTCTGAATACCATCCACTACTCTTATGAGCCTCTCAGAGAGAAATGATTTAATAACTGAAAATATATTTCCAGTTACGTCGTAGCTAGAAATCTATATATATATATATGGTGTGACCCCCAAAACAGAGGAAATGCAATTGTTTTTCTGGGCATTTTACAGTCAACGGAGAAAAAAAGGCCTAACGCACTAGTGTTTTGATGTGAGGTTTTATATATAATAACTATTTATGACCAATGTGTCAGCTCATTCGGACAAAATACTAGGAGATGGGGCCTAATTAGAGTTGGGGCCCGTACTTTTTGGGTCCCTGTATATGTCATTATATGTATATATATGCATGAATATATATATATATGTATATCTATCTATCTATCTATATATATATATATATATATATATATATATGTTACAAGAAAGGTCTCGCTTTTCTTGTAAGTAAGAAAAGCATTAGATAAGTAAAAATGAGATTAGATAGACCGAGATTCGAACCTCGTAAGAAAGCTTCAGGAATAGGGTCAGAAATGGAATTTTCGCATGTTTCAGTTTTACATAAAATAGTTTAGATATGTTGTTTGAAAAGGAATTTAATTATTGAATCCTTTTGATGAAAACTGAATAAGGTCAGTTTAAAGAACGAGCAATAGCAAATTTAAATATGTTGAAATATAAGTTAGGTCGTAAAATAGGTTAGAGAACATGCATTGTCTGCAAAAGTGGTTTGGAAACGTGCGTCCTCCTCCCTATCATAAGTAATGACTGTCCCCTCCTGTGTCATAGGAACTACAACCCTCCTTTCTAAAGGTGTTTAAAGAGCCCCTCTCGCCCTCTGTGAAACAGAACTGTAGGACTGCATAAATGCCTCTCTTCTCCCCTTCAATATGAATGCCCCCATCCTTCTGTCTCTCTTTCTAATATGGTTCCCTATGCAACATATATATATATATATATATATATATATATATATATATATATATATATATATATATAGGCAGGATTACTGCTTCTAGCACCTCCTGTTTAGATATGGCAGCAGTACTTAATCCTTGGACATATCTGGCCCTTGTACATGTGGGGAATTGAACCAGCAATTAGATATATATTTTTCCACCAATCTTGGCAACGGATTAGATGTACGTGCTCCATTTTAGATCAGGAGTAAAGGTAAAATCACGAGACTTGGCTAAAAATGGAACCTCACCAAGAAGAGAGACATTCATTTCAATTGATGCCAGACGGGTGTCAGAGCGTTAATGATGTACAAATGGAAACTTATCTTTAGATGCATTATACTTTACCAGCCACTTTTTTCTCATTGTATCACGTGCTCAAAATCAAAATATGCAAAAATTAGATTAGATAGACCGAGATTCGAACCTCGTAAGAAAGCCTCAGGAATAGGGTCAGAAATGGAATTTTCGCATGTTTCAGTTTTACATAAAATAGTTTAGATATGTTGTTTGAAAAGGAATTTAATTATTGAATCCTTTTGCTGAAAACTGATTAAGGTCAGTTTAAAGAACGAGCAATAGCAAATTTAAATATGTTGAAATATAAGTTAGGTCGTAAAATAGGTTAGAGAACATGCATTGTCTGCAAAAGTGGTTTGGAAACGTGCCAAACAAAGTATGTTTAGGCCACGTGAGTTCTCCACAAGATCCAGCACGTTTTGGACATGCGTATGACATCATAGCAGAAATGAATTCTCAATATAGGAGCCAGAGTTAGACAGATGAGAGCCAGTGTTGGGCAGACGAGAGACAGAGCTGATATCGTCAGAGAAGCAGGACTCCTCTTTGGAAGCGAAGGGTTAAAAAGTTTTAATCATGTAGTCGGCTTTGAATTCCTGTAATCATCATCACTGCAACCGGCCGAATGTAATAAAAGAACATATCATATTGTGTAACAGCCGTCTAGTGTCTTCTATCTACAAGAGAAGGTAATGTGAAACATCCTTTATATGAACATTGTGTCCACTTATCGTTATAATGAACTTTATGTATAAACAATCTAAGTAATGCATCCTCCTCCCTATCATAAGTAATGACTGCCCCCTCCTGTGTCATAAGAACTACAACCCTCCTTTCTAAATGTGTTTAAAGAGCCCCTCTCCCCCTCTGTGAAACAGAACTGTAGAACTGCATGAATGTCTCTCTTCTCTCCTTCAATATGAATGCCCCCATCCTTTTGCCTTTCTCTCTAATATGGTTCCCTATGCAACACACACACACACACATATATATATATATATATACATACATATATATATATATATATATATATATATATATATATATATATATATATATATATATATATATATATATATGATTGTTGAGCTGGATTAAATCCGACGATATGAAATAAAATGGAGGTGGAAGGACCTGGATACTCAACGTTTCGCCCGATTTATGCGGGCTTCTTCAAGAGGGATGGTCATTGACGAGAGAGTCGGAGGATTGGGGCTATATATAATGATGGGGGAGAGCAGCGTGTTTTCCGTATGTAATTCTCTCATAAAATGTATATACATGTATATATGACATCTAATTTACATAAGGAAAACACGCTGCTCTCCCCCATCATTATATATAGCCCCAATCCTCCGACTCTCTCGTCAATGACCATCCCTCTTGAAGAAGCCCGCATAAATCGGGCGAAACGTTGAGTATCCAGGTCCTTCCACCTCCATTTTATTTCATATATATATATATATATATATATATATATATATATATATATATATATATATATATATATATATATAGGCAGGATTACTGCTTCTAGCACCTCCTGTTTAGATATGGCAGCAGTACTTAATCCTTGGACATATCTGGCCCTTGTACATGTAGGGAATTGAACCAGCAATTAGATATATATTTTTTCCAGCAATCTTGGCAACGGATTTGATGTACGTGGTCCATTTAAGATCAGGAGTAAAGGTAAAATCACGAGACTTGGCTAAAAATGAAACCTCACCAAGACGAGAGATATTCATTTCAATTGATGCCAGACGGGTGTCAGAGCGTTAATGATGTACAAATGGAAACTTATCTTTAGATGCATTATACTTAACCAGACACTTTTTTCTCATTGTATCACGTGCTCAAAATCAGTCTGCTATTTGCCAAAACTGCTGGAGACCAAACTGCTGCTCAGCTACCTTGGACTTAACGGACTGAGAATGCAACTATTTCGCGTTATTTATTACTCTATAACTATTTACCGGCAGTCCTGAAAGCGGCTTTAGTCGCAATACATCTATTACGTTGGAAGCAACGGAAAAAGTTATTTCTGTGCACAATGGCAGCATCACCTTTTGGAAAGAACTACTGGCTGTTAGGTTTTTGCTGGAATTTTTAAAAGGTATAGAACGATCTATACCTTCAAGTAACCATTCCGTAAAGTCGGAGACTATAGCGGGTATGTTCTTTTAAACATAGAACGCAGAGGTAGTTCTAGTATAAATGTACGGATGTTTCCTAGTCAGCAGTCGGGTAATGATATACTGTACGATGAAGGGCTACGTCTTAGGACTTATTACGTTTCGGTTTAATTTAACTCATACAGCCAAGTGACTAGAACGGAGGATGAAAATATCTCACGGCAAGTTGCATGAAAAGCCTAGGAAACATGCCTACTGATCGTCAGTGTAGGACGTAGGGGTGCGTTCGTGAACTATCTGAACTAGATCACAAGCAAGAAAGGAATCGTTACAGAATCTCATCTGTATTCTTTGAGCTGTCTAAACATTCTACATTGTGAACATTGGAGTCTCCACAGGAGTCAAGCGTAAGCTGGCAGGCTGTATCAATTTTCTCAGATATGCTCGTAAAGATAGTAACTCGGCTGTTGTTGGGACAATAAAAGGTAAATATAAACGCTGTGGTGTAGGCGAATGCAATCTGGAAGCACATATTCAACAATTAAGGATCTTTTCTGAAGATATCCTTACCTTACTTTACTTACTACTACTACTACTATTACTACTACTACTAGTACTACTACTAATAATACTACTACTAATACTACTACTACTAATAATAATATAATTTACAGCTTTGAATGTAGGTACAGTACCAACTATATGAGTGGAACAATATTGAGATTGGATCGAAGAGTCCAACAGAACTACCAACACAAATTCAGAAATGGGGCATACCAAGCAACAGATGCAATTGCCAAAACATAAATCACTCGTAATGTGCAACGAACATAAGCACGAACTCATTTTCAATTATGAATCATGCCTAGTCATTATTCTATTTAAATATCTTGGAAACTGTTTATGTTCTTTTGATAAGGCCTTCTCTCTGGAAACAGAGGGAATGCCTCTTGGCTTTAGGCGTGATTAGTCTCTGGGATCAGTGAGTAATATAACGTTGCTTTATTTTAATCGCTTCCCCCTTTTCCTTATTTTTCCCTAACATAAGGTAATGTAACTTGCTTTAATTTTAAATTTTATATATTTCCGACCCCCCCGTTTTTTAAAGTAAAATCCCTCGATGTAGCTTTGAGAAATCGAGGGCGAAACCGGTCAGCTGACTCCCCCACATTTTTTTATCTGTTCTCCTTTTCATCCCGTTTAATTTATTTTAAAACTCTTTTAATAATGAATTATAAAAGACTTATCTTGAATCATTGCGATATATATATATATATATATATATATATATATATATATATATATATATATATATATATATATATATATATACTCTTCCGAGTAGATTTATCCTACAGTCAGCTTGTATGGAAACCTGTGATTATAAGATTTACAAAATATTACTGATCGCAATATTCTATGTATTATCTCATCTAAATAGGAATTGCTCAATATACAGGATAGAGTAAAAAAAAAAACCTTATTCAAATCAAGGATTTTTTATTATTCCAATTTAGCAAATAAGTGGAATACCGTTATATCTAATTTCTAATAGTTTCTTCTCTAAAGAGATGGTAGACATCGAAACCCTATAGGATAAGGAGATACACTTTCTAAAGTGTTCTTTGTCTTACTTGGAATACTAAAAAATCCTTGATTTGAATATATTTTTTTTTTAATTTCATTAAATAACTATTATATGCTATATATATATATATATATATATGTATATATATGTATATATATACATATATATATGTATATATATATACATATATATGTGTATATATATATGCATATATATATATATATATATATATATATATATATATATATATATATAAAACAATAATGCTACATTCCGAGTTTTAAATATTCATTTTTCTTAACAATCACTTCTTTCAGCATGTCAAAACATCAGCAAGTTTTTTTTACAGATCTGCTTCCTAACGCAGAAACAATCGTCACACGATTTGTTTGTGTAAGCGAATAGAACTGTAAAAAATGTATCGATGTTTTGACATACCGAAGGTGTTGCATGGCAAAAGAGAAAAATATATATTTTGAACCTGAAATGTAAAATTGCTGTTCTTTTTTACACGCTCTGTTGTTTATATTGATCTTCTAAAAGAAAAAGATTGGTATAAGTGTGAAATTCAATCGATAAACATACTCTACAATGAAAACACACACAAACGCGTATATATATATATATATATATATATATATATATATATATATATATACATATATATATATATATATGTATATGAATATGTATGCAGGGTGACCCCACAAAAAACAAAAGCAAAATTCATGCCATCTAGAACATAGAACGGAGAAAAAAAGGCCAAATACCCTAGAGTTTTGATGTGATGTTTTGACTATGTTAAACTAGTTATGACCAAATTTTCATTTCATTCGAGCAAAACACTTAGAAAAGGGGCGGAAATATAGTTGGACACGTTTTTTTGGGTAATGCAGTATATATATATATATATATATATATATATATATATATATATATATATATATATATGTATCAGGAGTTGAAATGGGACTAGTGCCACTCGTGCCGGGCACGAACAATAACTCGGCCAATGTTATTCAAAATGGCTTAAAAATCATCCATTAATTTCAAGCAAACATACTTAGTCTGATCTACATTAAATTACGTATCTATTCAAGTTTCGATAACTAAGTTGCCAAAAGTTCATAAATATATCTGGGAATAATACAACGATGCTGTTTTGAACGGGTGGTATTTGTCCGGCCATCGTTATATCCATTGCACATCCCATAAAAGCAGTTATAATATTGTGTATAGAGTTGCGGACTTAATTGCTAACCTAATTAGTTGTCATTGTCATCAATATATTTATTTTAATAAACATATTTTTATCGTCATATAAATGAACGTCTTCTCTGTTCCTCTATTCTTGTGAAAGGAAAAAATATCTTATCTACTGTATTAACAAGACTACAAATTATATAGTATCTTGATTGTTTACAAAAAAAAACACCATGAAAGGTACGTTAGTCAATCTTTGCAATACAATAGGGAATCACACAATAGCAACTATGATGACTTACTATGGGTCCACGGACCACGGGTTGGGAACTGAAGTTGACAGAGAGCGGGGGCACGAGTAGCAATAATAGGCTAGAGTCGCCGCTGATATGTATGCATGGTTGTATAAATAAACATATAGATATATCTATCTATCTACATATCTATCTCCCCCCCTCTCTCTCTCTATATATATATATATATATATTTATATATATATATATATATATATATATATATATATATATATATATATATATATATATGTGTGTGTGTGGAGGGGGGTGAATAAAAATAGATACAATGAGATGACGTTATGAGAAAGAGAAAGGAAAGATTAACGTTTCGTTCTCATTTCGAGAAAATATTGCTTACATGAAGTAAGCATTTTTTCTCAATATAATTCAATATAATTTCTGTGCGCCTTTCTTTGTCGCTGGTGACTTTCTAAACGAAATCAAGTCGTTTATCTTATTACGCGTTGGGTGCTATTATTGTTTCTCATAACTATTCTGTTAAGAGTGTCGAACTCCCCACCTCTCTATTTTAAAAATAATTGTCATCAAATGTTGGGTTTGTAAGTAGTATGAATATTTTCTAGTTACGCGTCTATTTTTTCAAATGTATAAAACACTTTTTCACACAATTAGGTATTCAAATATTTCGTAATAAATTTAGAGTGTTCATTTGTCTTTATTTTTTTCGTAAATAGCTCAGAAAAGGCATAAATAGCTAAAAAATGTAAAAAAAACAAAAAAAACAGAACATGGTTATTGATAAGACAGAAGATGCTTATTGGCTTTCTCTTAGAAAAGACAAAGGCTGTAAGTATGAGAAAAAAAAGGAGCAGAAAGAGAGATCAACAATGCTGCAGTCTTTGGAAAAAAAACTGCTGGAATAGTAAGGAAAGGAAAACGACGAATTAATTGACGTCTCTCGACAGATGCGTCACACGAGCTGAAAAAAAGAGACAGGGAGTAGATCACCCATTTCTAAAGAACGCATATATATTATAGATTTACGAGAACAGGTAGTAAGTAGCAATATCATGTCTGCGAGGGAGAATCTTCAGTGAAGACGAAAGAGCAGTGCCGATCAAATTACACAATATCATAACGTTTTTATATATATATATATATATATATATAAATATATATATATATATAAAAATATATATATACATATATATATATATATATATATACAGGGTGACCCCCCCCCCCCTAAAAAAAAACAAAAAAGCTAAACGGAGGTCATCAAGAACATATATTGTAGAACGGAGAAAAAAAAGCCAAATACCCTAGTGTTTTGATGTGATATTTTAAATATAATAGTTATGACCAAAGTTTCATTTCATTCGCACAAAACATTAAGAAACGGGGCCATATTAGAGTAGGGGTCCATTTTTTCTGTATCACCCTGTATACAGAATATATACTAGCTGTACCCGGCCACGCGTTGATATGGCTCAGTTTGTTAAAATGGAACGCATGGTAAAGTAGAGAAAAGTTTGATTCTTTTTTTCAAGAGAATGTACAAATTATTTATTTTTTTAACAGATGTTAAGAAAATAAACAGAAAAATACTTCCATCATTAATTATGCAAAAAATAATTAAAGTGTTTATTTAGCGATTCAATATGCTTATAAATTACGATAAAACTTGCTGAGTATGCACTGTTTTACGGTTGTTGTAAAATTGGAAGGGAAACTTAAATTTCGCTTCATTTTAATCTTTCATAATTTTTTAATTGTGCCCCCCAAACGAATATAATCAAAACAGTAACATTCAACAATTGTACTTTATGTATATAAAACACAAAATATTTATTAAAAAAACATTTAAAAAAAAAAGTTAATAAATAATTCCATTTTTAAACGAAAAAGTCAGTTTACCTAACTTACTGTATTAATGCTATTTTTTAAGCAAGAAAAAAAAGGTAAATATCCAGATACGCTACTACAGAACACCGACCACTCTAATTTGTTTTTTTATAGGTAATTGAGGTCGCTGACAACGAATCTGATAGTCAAACTTGGGACAAATTTAACGTTTGCATGGTATTTACCCCTGAACCCACGAACTTCTTTCCATCATTTTGCAGCTTCCGTTTATGCTACGCGTATGCACGCTGTAGCATAAACTACGGCTTCACCAAGCAAACTACGTTGGAGGGAGTGGATTTTTTTCCAGGACATAGAATTTTCTAATTTTCAAAAATACATTATAGTGCTTTTTGGGCGGAAAATTTAAAATTAGCTGAAAAAGAAATAACATAAGAAAAGGCAAGCACACCAAGTTGGAGTAGGGGGGTAATTTATCTGTTTTTTTTTTTTTTTACCTGGAACATCGAATTTTCAAATTTTCCGTAAGAAACGAACCGACATTTACCAATTAGAACACCATTTTACATTTTCCGAAGATTTTACTTTGTACATTGGGGGCGCGAGCGGGGGGGGGGCGGATGTGATGTTGGGGCGCGCAAACAAATTAGAGTGGTCGGTGTTCTGTAGTAGCGTATCTTGATATTTACCAAAAAAAATATTTAGGTTTGGCTATAAATTCCTGAACTCATTTAACCCTAAATAATTTAGGTGACTGAAATAGGAATCTAATTGAATCTTTAATTTCCTGAATATTATGCTAGAATTCATTTTTCTTCGAGTTATATCGAATACATTAATACGGATTTTAGGGGCTTTTTTCGTAATGTTACTGTAAAAATTATTTTTTATTGTTACAAATTACGATGCTTTAAAAAAAGCAAAATAAATTCTTGCGTTTTTTATTTACTACTGAAAACCATAACTTTAGTAAAGATATTTTTTGTTTAAACAAAATAAAACATTTTCACTAACAGTTAAGTAAATATAATTAGTTCATTATATTCTGCGATCATTATTTAAAAAATACTGCAATTTTCATTAAAATTCGTTAATTTCCTGATTTTTGGTGAATTTTTAAGTAAAGGGAGGAGTCAAAATGTGTATACACTTTGAGCGTCGGCACACGTGTGGTTAATTTAAATTAAAGTTCAATCACATGGTTACATTATCAATAATCATGTAATTTAAACCCATTGAACATTTACCGATATTGTAAACACATTCTGTTTACATTAAGCCTGTAGTGTTTTTTTTAGTGATGCAATGTTGGGGTTTTATTACTGTACACATAGATTCGAAAAAGTTGTCAAAAAACAAATATATAACAAATAAATGTTATCAAAGACAAGATAAGTTACTTTTCTTCCTAACTGGATATATTTTTCGTGTTTTTATTCAATGTAACATGTTTATTCAGCTTGAAAACCATACAGTGTTTACCGATGTATTGGAACATTCGAGATGGAGTCTAATTCTCTCTTTAACACGGTAAGTTTGGGAAAAGATGTTATAAATAAAAAAAACGGATACAATACTGTTAAAAACTCACTCAATACATGTTATTGTGACATAGGTTGACATATATTTGGCGGGTGTTTAATAGTATTTTGTATAGTTTTTTTATTTATAACACTTTTTTCCAAATTTACGATGTTAAAGAGGGTGTGAGACGCCATCTTTAATTTTCAAATACATCGGTAAACACTGTATGTTTTTGAGCTGAATAAATATGTTACATTGAGTAAAAACACGAAAAATATATCCAGTTTGGCAGAAAAGTACCTTACCTTGCCTTTGATAACATTTATTTTTCATATATTTGTTTTTTGACAACTTTTTTGAATCTATGTGTACAGTAATACAAACCCATTCGGAGGTTGGAATGACCCCCCCCCCACCTAAAATGTAGTTGGAAAAATCAATGTTATAGTGAGATTTAAGAATGGTTAGTCGAAAAAAAGGTGAAAAACAAAACAAATAATCAATAAATAATTGTTACCAAAGGCAATAAATGCTACTTTTTTTTACTTACATGAATGAGTTTATTTTATGTTTTAAAGTATTTTCAATCGCTTTTCGGGTTTTCATTATTTTTTAATAATCTAATGCGGGTGTGTGGGTGCCAAATATCTCCAGATTTTCTAGAATTCCCCGCTAGATTGCAAACGAAACCTCCAGATCTAGCAGAAAAACCGCTAAATTGTAACACTGGTCACGTGACAGGAAGCGGAAATAAATAATTGTCCCTAAATAAAAAAAATGGCCTCTTGGTACAAAGAAAAACACCTATTTATCATAGCAAAATTAAGTGTAATGTTATAATTAAAAAGAAATGTATAAACACACACATGGATATAGTAAACATATTATACCAAAACGTGGAAGCCATCCGTCCAGTGGTTTTTAGACAATTAATTCCGAACGAACCAACATTTACATTTTTAAATATATATATATATATATATATATATATATATATATATATATATATATATATGTGTGTGTGTGTGTGTGTGTGTGTGTGTTAAAGTGTGTTTTTGCAATATCGTTACTTTCAATGTATACCGTTTTCGTTTAATGGGTCTAGATTGTTATTTTAAAAACCAGTCACCGTTAATTTTGAGTTAAGCGCAATGTATCTATTAAATAGGTGCAGAGCATATATAGTGTAAAATTTTGTTGAAAATTCAAAGACTCGCATTTTCTTTTTATAACCTTCGTTTATTTGCTGGATTTTTTCCATCCTGTTTCATTGATGAGCAGGACATTTTTACGATCTATGTTTCCATAAAAATATCCTTTAACCATCAACTTCTTCAGATGTTTATCGATTAGATTTTTACAACAAAAGGTATATTTTTAACATGCTGGACATCGTAATTGGGTAAAACGATTTCCAATGGCATGCCTCCTCACGTCTTCCACTTTTGGTGCTACGGAGGAAGTGAGGAGGCATGGTTTTGTTGTAAAAATCTAATGGATACACATCTGAAGAAGTTGATGGGGACGGGTATTTTTATGGAAACATTAATCGTAAAATTGCCTACTCATCAATGAAACAGTTGTAATGGAAAAAATCCAGGAAATAAACGAAGGTTATGAAAAGAAAACGTGAGTCTTGGAATTTTCATCAAAATTTTACACTATATATATATATATATATATATATATATATATATATATATATATATATATATATGTGTATACATAGATGTGTATGTGTGTGTGGCGTAATGTATACTAACTATACAGTATTTGCAGCTTCTCTTCCAATTTTCGGATTTTAAAATCATGTCTAAACACATTTTCATTTTATTTTTAGTAAATTGATTCTCGCTTCTGAGTTACGGGCAAAATAGATTCACATTTTGGTACATTAAAAAAGTGATTGATTTTGTTCTACGAAACAGATACTCTCATGAATTGTATGTGTCAACTGAATCAAACGAATAAATTGTAAAATAGTCAACATCATAAAATTTGAAATATAGATTTTTGTCATTCATTCATTCATTCATTATATGCTCTGTAATTACATTGAGCTTCTTAAATCAGAATGGTATATATAAAAACGAAAAATAAGTAAATACAGAATATTTCCACAGAACATATATATATATATATACATATATATACATACACACACACACACACATATATATATATATATATATATATATATATATATATGAAGGGAGACAGTGCTATCTATTGTATATTTGGACAGCGTTATATACTTTAACAGACATTGTTAATATATGAGAGATCGTTTGCTTAATTTTACTTTTATTTTATTTTCTCGATTTTTCAAAACTTTTCTCGGGTTACATCATGTATACCTGCTTTATATATATTGCGTTCGTTCTGGATACTAGATAAACCATAATAAGATAGTAATACAAAGAAAGCAAACACTCGTGCAGAAAAGGAAAATTTCAAAAATTTATCTATGAAACGGGGGGGGGGGCGTAATCAGTAAGACTTGCGGAGGCTTGCACACTGTCTGATGAGGATAACGATTTTAATTCCGTGATGCAAAATAAGCGATAATGTTTTAAAGGGCACACACACACACACACACACGCGCACATAACACACACGCACACAAACATACACACACACACACACACACACACACACACACACACATATATATATATATATAGGAGTTAAAAGAAGGGAACATGATCAGTTCTTTAAAAGGTGACTAATCGGAAGAATGCAAATCTCAACAAATTGTAATGTTATTATGTAATGTTATTATATATTGCTACGGACTCCACGAAACGGACGCGCAAGCAAAGAACGATGTAAGTCCACGTACACCCAGCAAAAAGCAGACGACGCCAACTGTGAACCTGAAGATCTGAGGCAGCTGGTGGAAGATAGGAGATTCTGGGGAGGAAAAGTCACATTAGTTCGGGCAAGGAGCTCCTCATGAAGATGATTAATCCCTTCTACGATATACTTAGGAAACTGAGTTTTTTAAACCTGCCACAGTGGTGTTGGGTAAAAATGAAATAATAACAGCACTCTTTTTTTCTTGCTGAAATCGACTTATACATAACTAACAGAAATACAAAAACTAAATTAGCAGGCTTCTTCTCATGATTAACAGTAATACAAAAACTATTTTAGAAGGCTTCTATTCATGAAACAAAACTTGAACCTCAATGGGACTTGCATAATCTCGCTAATATAGGATCCACTAGGCAAATATAAGTGTACAGTAGAACCCTTGAATACGGCATTAATCCTTTTCGATGGTTGGTGCAATCGCCGTATGCCGGACCTAAGCAAACTATTTTTCAGTATATATTTAAAGTTAGTACAACATTGATTTACAAGTTATAATACTCATGTATATAATCAAATAGCATCATAAATAACATCGTAAGAAGGGGTAAATGCCGTAACCAGAGGTCGGATAAACATCGTTTTCACTTACAAACCTGAAAATACCGTATCCCAAGGACGCCGTATCTTAGGGTTCTACTGTTTAAAAAAACAAAATACTTTATTTACTTATTTTTTTTGCTGAAAAAGTACTCCGTAGAACGATGTGCAAAGAGATGCAACGTTTAGACTAAATAAGTGCCATACTAGAAAGCTCTAATATATTTGGGGAATATCTGACAGAGAATGCCCCATCTACGTCACAATGAATGAGAAAATGAAATTGAAAATATAAATATTAATTGTAATGCTGTACTTTGTAAGGAAACAATTAACATTATCTAATATTCAAGAACGTCATGATTGATGCATTGCGCAAATTACGTATCTGCGTTTTAGCAATGATTTGATGAGGTATTTTATTATCATTAACGATCAGGAAATATGCTGTTATTACAATCTTATTATAAATTAATTACTATGGACCGATATAACCATAGCGTATTAATAATTAGCAAAACTTATTCTAGCTAAGTATGGAATCCCTATTGTTCCTCGGGATTGTGTTTTGAGACCGTTTTTATACTTATATCTACTTACATATTGATACAATCTTTTGAATAAAACTATAAGCTAATGATAGATAACCATTTGTGCCATCACAATTGATAGAGATGACGCGAAAGGATTTGGAATATTATAAATTGGCGAAACATATGGAAGGCAAAATTTAATATAGTAAAATGTAATTAATTACATGTTTGTACAAAGAAAATTAAAGCAGAATAGATACACACAGCGGGTAGACAATAAAAGTAAATAAGTAAGCAGTCGGTTGTAATATAAAAATTTAACGCTGTACATAGTTGTTCATCATATTGTAGAACTGTCAGGGATACGCGACGTTGGCCTGTATTGAATGATGATCAAATAATATCTCATTTCCCGATATTTTTATTGCCATGGACATCGGATATATCACCCATTTTTCTATCAAATAAATTTATCGCCTGCTCTAGTTGGGGATCCATCGCGGAAAACCTGGTTAATATTTCACATATCTCCCCACAGTAACTTAATCCGCAATACATTGCAGCCTGAATTTCACTATATAAAAACTACTGTTTATCAATAAAAGGAAGTTTGATATATAACGGTCTGAAGTGGAGTTTAAAATCCAAAAATGAAGTATTATGCTTCAATTGTGCCCTAAACAGAAACATTCATATTAAATAATGTACTGGTGATTTTATTTGCCCCGACTTACTATTGTGCGATGAAAGTAACCTCAATTTAAGTTTAAAATACAAAACTCCAATACCATGGCGCAATTGTTATGTGCCACTACATCCTCAGTGCCACGGTTACTTACACTCTTCAGCATGGCCGGGTGATGATTTGGCCATAAGCGTAGAGATACCCAGAAATGCAATGCTAGAATTCCATTACTTATATTATAAGTATAGTGTTATAGTTTTGTAAACAGAAACGTTCACTTTGAAGGCGCATCTGTCATATAAAATAACCTACTATGTATTTATGTTGAGACTTTCCACTTGTGTGGCAATAAAACTTCTGAAATGGGCTTGTGATGGTAGGCTATGTAAGGTGTTATCTTTAGTCAAAATCGCCTGTTCGTTCTCCCGTCGCATTATTTCGATTATCGATAATTATCAAAGACAGTCTGATACAACGCCTATCTATGAACACGCCCAGGCCCATGGCAACTTCGTGTGAAATCTCATAAAAATCGCCTCAGCCATTTTCGAGTTCATATAAAACGAACTCACTCGTACACACAAAGTTCGTTTTATATATTAGTAGGGATCATTGGTTGTATGGTTAGGAATATATATTTATTGTATTCGAATAAGAAGCTATACCACGTATACGTAGATTGGAATTAAGTTTCTATGAGTAAAATTTGAAAGGTGTTTATAAATCTATGTCAACTTTCAAATACATTGAAAGTTCAAATTATATATCCTATTATTTACTTATATAGAAAATATGAACCATTTGTGCCAGCCTTTTATAACAATGGAAATTCTATTTTCGAAGAATTGCTTGATTAAATAGCAAAGTCATAAACATTATGCGTTTCGTATTTCGAAGTAGATTTGAATAAACAATGATCTTAAGATATTTATCTGGTAAATGAAGAGGAGTATTTAAGTATGAAAACGAAGCTACAATAAGCTTTGTCGTTTCGTCAAAGTACTGTGTGGCCTGACATTTTTATTACGTTTCAAATCTAATTCATGAAACGTTTTATTTCTGTCTGTCACTATATTTCACACTCTATCTTTTCCAAAACTAAAAGTCGCCAAGCGTCGCTAGGGGCCTCAAATGATTGGATTATATTATAAACCGTTCTTTTATAAGCCTTTAGTCAGTTAGCCGGTTAAAAAACAATTTTATCGGTCAAAACGTGGTCAACATTGTAAAAATCGCTATACATTTTGTACATTCAACTTGGTTTATTTTCCATGTTAGTAACATCATCAGCTTTGAATGCTATAGTTTTGCTTTCGGTTTCGATTCTAGCTAATGGCACCAAATACATTTTTTACCTTTGAAATTATGACTCTATAATAATATATACGAAATCTGGACAAATGAAAATATCATATGTAAGCGTATTTTACATCGAGCAAACCCTCTCCTTACGCTAGTGGTTTTAAGTTCCTGTATTTAATAGATCGAACTCTTATTCAAACTTTATTATTTAACTATTTGTTACAGGCTTGTAAAACATAATTCCTTTTTAATTAAACCAAACACAAAGCAAACGTTTCTTATGTGATTTGGAAAGGTTCGAATTGCTTGCTTATTTTCATTCTTTCACACTATTCTCTGTAACAGTTTATATCGTATGAGTAAATGCTCATTGCGTTTATAAAATACATCATGAATAGGTATAATTAAATAATCGCAAATATTTAATATACCTAAAGGTGTTAAGGATAACTAGGTTTGTGACAATGGAACATTCGTTTCATTCATTTGACTCTCGGGTATATATTCGACACAGTAAGACATACTTAATCAAGCGAGAACCACATCCGTCTATATAAACACATAAAAACATTAACGGATATATACTCAAGAGTCAACACAATGAAAAGAATATGCTGGTGTCATAGCCCTAGTGATCAGTGTCGGTGGTAACATTCGAACCCAGTCACAAAGGCTGCATTGATTTCGTACGCTAGCTTTCTACATCGGGGCATCTGGAAATGGACGCACTACTTTATGGAACTTACGTGCCAATAAGTATCAATTCGAGGTAAGTAGCTAGTATTTATCGACAGAGACTCGAATACAAACACGCACAGGTATATTTAATGTAAACAAAAACTATTAAAGAAAACAACACTCTTTTGTGTGAGTAAAAATTTATTCTTTTCAATTGTGTTATTATCTTTAATGTGTTGGTATCGGAATTGTTGATATGATCAAATGAGTATACTCGAAGCATTATATCCGATTCGGATGAAAGGTAAATGGAACGATGGCGAGAGAGACGAACAGATAGGTTTTCGTAGTAGCAAATAAGTGTCAATGGCTGGTAAATCTGAAATGGGGTATTGGAGAACCAGTTGCTGTGTTCAGTTACTTGGTTCGTTAGTGGTATGAGCGGTTTGGCTAAGCATTTTAGATGGTGTTGGTTGGATTAAAATTACCTGTATTACTTGAAGGTTGTAGCGTTTATATATTTATATATATATATATATATATATATATATATATATATATATTCTAGTATTTTAATGTTTTAAGTTATTTTCATGGCGTATAATCTCTGTTTTGGTCCAGAGAGGATTACATATATATGGTTGACAGTATTTTCAAAATTATGTATACATAATTAGGATTATTGAAATTACTAATTATTAAACAGAACATTTTGTTAGGAAAATACCATGAATTGATTTGACAGTACGAATAGTTGGCTTTCCTTTTTTGTAGCTAAGTTTAGGTTTCGTATATATATACATATACATATATGGTGGTTTATAATTTTGTTGATATAGTTTAATTGGTATTATTACCATAAGAATGTATACACAACTTAGAAATAATAAATGTACTAATTATTAGATAGAAAACTTAGGTAGTAGACACATAGGTTGTGATAGTACGTACAGTGGGCTTTCCTTTTTTTGGTGAATTAGTTTTAGTTTCTTATATAATGGACATGTATACTGATTTGTAATTTATAATGTATATTTTGGTGATATTATTCTGGTAAGTAGGTATACATAACTGAGAATTAATGAATTTATTAATTATTAAATAGAATATTTTGTCACAAGAGTGATAAATTAATTAAATGGTTGGTACGAAGAGTGGGATTCAAGGACTTTACTTGATTAAAATCCAAGATAGTGTAATGGTAAAATATAAAAGTAACTGCAGCTTCTCTTCCAAATTTTCGGATTCTCACCATGTCGTATCAAATTTCAATCTCTTTTGGTGGATTGATCGTTACTATTTCTTCTGGGGTAGCTAAGGGCATAATAGATTCACTAATTGATATAAGTATTAAGTGGTTGATTTTGCGCTACGAAACAAGCGCTATAAAGAACTGTAAGGATCAATTGATGTAAAAGAATAAAATATAAAATGTGTCAACATCATGTATTTTGGAACATTATGTTTTGTTATTATATATATATATATATATATATATATATATATATATATATATATATATATATATTGTGTGTGTGTATCAATAACAACATGAACGCAGAAAGTAAAGGTAAAACAAATATATTAAGACGAACAGATAATACATATTTACAAAGGTGCAGTTGTACTGCAGTTGGGAAATTGTCTGGCAGAGGGCGTGTTAAAGTCTTTCATGGAGCAACCGGCACACGCGTTTTGCCTATCCGGCGTTCGACCACAGCTCCCCGGTCTTGCTGACTTGATACCTTTATCTATATCTTTCCACCCACGTATGCTAATCAGTGGGCATCTCCACAACAATATATATATATATATATATATATATATATATATATATATATATATATATATATATATATATATACTAGTTGTACCCTGCCGCGCGTTGCAGTGGCTCAATTTGGTGCAATGGAAAAATCTAATAACAAGAGAAAATGCATGTTTCTTATATTCTTAGTACAGCAATTCACTCCAAAGTGAAAAAGAAGGCGAAAACGAAAAAAAATGGTACTCTTGCAGAATTTGATCTGGATCCTCGAGAGTTTCTGTCAATCAGGGTTTGGGCTCGAGCAACAATCAGTGGATGAAGCCGAACGTAGCAAAAATGTTGAACCGCTAAATGTTTTTTGTTTTTTTTTGTTTTCTGTATACAAAAATGTGAGTTAGTAATTAATATTTGGGTGATGGGGGGTCACTATACACAGATTCGAAAGAGTTGTCCAAAAACAAATAAATGAAAGCAAATATAAAGTAAGTTACGTTTCTACCTAACTGGATAATTGTTTAGTGTGTTTGTGTAATGTAAAAATGCAGTAGAGGGTCATATTATTTTTAGTTTCTATGGTCTTGATATACCTGCGTTTTTATTGGTTACAAAATAGGTCACTGATTTATCAGAACGTTGTAACTAAAAAGTGAGCACCACTTTCACATGTCGAAATAATTATTTCGTTTTTCAATTTTTTTTCATAAACTGGTTAATTAGTGTCCAGTCAATAATAATCCAGTGAAAAAAATTTCAAAAAACCTAAAAGAATAGAAATTACGCATGGGGTGATGGGTGTACAACTCCGATACTTACGTTGCCTTTCGCACTTTAACAAACATTATTTACGTTGGCTTAACTCTGTTCATAAATAATTTAAAAAAAAAAGTAACTAACCCATTTATTTATAATTGTGTGTACAAACATTTATTTATTTATTTACGTTGACTTAACTCTTTTTCTGAATAAAAAAAGTTTTACTCTTTAAGAATAATAAAGGAAAATGTTACTAAACATTTATAAAAGGAAAAAGTTACTAAACATTTATTAATAATTTCTCACGTACTTACGTTGGCATAATTCTTCTCATGGAGGCCAGAGGAATAGTTGGCCGAAACGTCGTGAAACAACTAATAAAGATGAGAATAATAGTTCACAATAAATAAAAATGGTGCTAATGCAGTAAGTGATCTGCTCTATTTTTTAAATGATATTTCCACGTTTAATTAAAGTTTTATGGTATGTTTTTTATTCGATTATAAGGTTAAAGTACAGAATAAGTACAAACCACCCTCCCCTCCTCATGTTAAAAATGGCTTTTTAAATAGTAACGTTATTATTTCAGCACGGATCACTCTCTACATGAGTACCATACAAATTAATATAAATAATACTCAGCTGAATAACTGAAAGGCTCAGTTCTACCGGAAATAAAATGGCGGAAGTCTCGCAGTTACGAAAAATATTTTAATTTTATTTAATATTTATATAATTCACAATGTTAAATTATTTTAATAACATTCAAATATTTCTTGACTCTAAAGATGGGTTGTTTGAAAATTGCAAATGAATTGGGTATGTAGAAACATGGTTTTATCGACTTTGAACGAACCAAGAATTATATATACAGGGTGTCCCAGAAGTCGCGCACCATGTAGATTTATATAAAAACAAATATGAATATCAATGAATATCAATTTTATTAATCAAAATCAAAATAGATGCTCAAATTGTTCACCTTCAGCCTGAATACATGCATCGACTCTCTTTATAAAACTATCGTTTACTCTAATGAGGGTTTCAGTAGTAATTTTTTGACATTCAATTATTATCGCATCTTTCAAATCATCAAGAGTGCGTGGACGATTCTGGTAAAATACAAATTTAAGATATCCACAAAGGAAATAGTCAAGAGCTGATATATCTGGTGATCGGGGTGGCCACTCCACGGGACCTCTTCGCCCAATCCATCTTTCTGGAAAATTTTGATTCAGGTAGTCACGCACAGTGTGGTGGAGCTCCATCTTGCTGAAATAAGAGGTTTTGTCGTCTAATTACAGGAACGTTTTCTAGGTATTCTAACAGGAAGGTCTGTAAAAGCTCTAAATAAGTTTCTCCGGTGACATTGTTAGTATTGAAAAAATAAGGACCAAAGATTTCCTCTTCCCATATTCAAGCCCAGACCATTATCTTAGGGTTGGTCTGATGATGACCATCCTCATGCCAGTTAAGATTTACTTATGACCAATAGCGCATATTGTGACGGTTTACTTGCCCATCTAAATGAAAAATTGCTTCATCACTAAATAATATCGAAGAATCCAGGTGATTACACACGTATTCACAAAACTCTAATCGCCTATCTGTGCCATCGCCATGTAGAGCTTGTACAAGATGCACTTTGTACGGGTGAAATTTCTGTGTTTTAAGAATACGATGTACTGATGATTTGCTAATCGTAAACTCCTGGCTTATTCTTCTTACTGATTTCATGGGGCTTCTAGCAACATTCGCCAAAACCATAGTTGATGTTTACTCATCAGTTACATTCTTTCCTCGACCACATCTCGAGCGGTCAGCAACTGAACCTGTTTCTTGGAAACGTTTGATCAAACGGCAGACAGTGGTATGGCTCAATGTTTTTTCTCGCTCGGGATGAGTGCGGTTGAATTCTTTAGCTACCGAGCAGTATCAAGCCCCATCTCTTCCAAACATAAAAATCAATTTAACTCTTTCTAGCATTGTTAATTTCTCGCCCATATGGAACAAAATTTGAAACAAAAAAATATAAATACAAATATATGGTGCGCGACTTCTGGGCCGAATAATATCTGAAACAAAAAATATATAAATATAAATATATGGTGCGCGACTTCTGGGACACCCTGTATATATATATATATATATATATATATATATATATATATATATATATATATATATATATATACATACGTATATATACGCATATAAATATATATATATATATACATATATATGCGTGTGTGTATATATGCGGGTATGTATATATATATACACATATACACACACACACACATATATATATATATATATATATATATATATATATAGTGAGAACGATATCGGCGTAATTACTAATCATTTTAAAACAAGTAAGCATATAAAGCGAGTATACAATTATATTGGCTCAGATTTCTATTTATGTACTAGTCTTTCTAAACATTTACTAGTTTATTTGATGTACAGATTTTGTAATTTATGCACCGACTGCAAACATTAGATACATTATATTGCTATTATACTCCTTAGAATAGAGACATATATATTGCTATTATACTCCTTAGAATAGAGACATATATATATATATATATATATGTATATATATATATATATATATATATATATATATTGCTATTATACTCTTTACCACTAGACATTATTTATTTCAATCTTTCAAGGAATATCAAAAGTGTACATCCAGTTGGATTTTATCTTAGTTCCATTGAAACAAATGCATGAGTCATTTTCCTTCGAAAAAAGAAACAAAAAACTAAACCTGTTGACTTAATGGAATAATGCGAGAACTGACAATTATTTTTACTTTAGCATGCATCTCAATTATATGTTATTAAATAATCAATCTCAAACGTTTGCTAAAGTATATTTTATCTATGAGAGCACTTAAATAATTATTCTCGATATGACATATGACTTGCATTTCATCTTATATATATATATATATATATATATATACGTATACATACACATATACATATATATACACACATATGTAAACATGGGTATATACATATATATGTATATATACATATATATACATATATATAGTATGTATAGATATATATACATATATATATATATATATATATATATATATATATATATATATATATATGCTCGGAGTAGTCTAAAAATATATTATTAATTGTGATACACAAGCATTTATAATTTAAACGAAAACATTACAAGTTTTTATACATAAATGTATGACTTGTGTTGCCTAGATATCTATCAGCCCCGTACAATTATTTTTATACCAGAAGATCTTAAACCGACCATGGATTTCAGTTACGCCCATATTAAAAGTAGAAAACACCCTTTAAATGTTATTTTATAGTTATGTAATTATGTTTTTCTTTTCTAACATTAAGCGACTTCTTCTACCTACACAACGTCCAGGAGTCGCTTTATTGTTTTATCGCAGATTTCACATAGGATGCAAACCTCAGAATATTCGTAGAGTCTGAGTAGCTTATATAATGTTGAAAAAAAAGTTTATTAAATCATTAGCATCAGTACGGTTAATGAGTGGTCTATTTCACATGAAATGTAGAAAAGTTGGAGCACAGAACGCATAGATATAATAAACTAGTGATACATCGCTTCGAACTATCCTGATGAACATTATATATATATATATATATATATATATATATATATATTTGTGTGTGTGTGTGTGTGTGTGTGTGTGTGTGTGCCAGGGGTGTGAGTTCCGTCAAAGAGGCGTTTGTCTGATTTCAATAAAATAAACTACGCATCAGGTACGTTTTAAAACCACATTACAACGCAATATTACGAAAATAAACACATATTTTACTTGTTTGAAATTTATTATTCACATATATTTCGGAGTCAAAATCTATCATAAGTATTTTGCGCGTCTTTTTTCTTCATTTTGCCATGTTTAAAGTTGGAGAAAGAAATGTCTGCTTGTAATGATCTGACGTTAATCTTTCGTACTCAATGCACCGTTCTGCATTTACAAAATACAGCGCTTATATCGCTACAATCAGTTTTTTTTACATTATTCGAAACTTTAAGAGGTAGGAATCTATTTATATGAGACGAAATATAAATTAGCGTTCAAAATCTTTATCTCCTCAAGTTTCTTTACTTTACTGTACGTATCATTATGATTATAGGTTCTTTAAATCTTCCTTGTGAACCTGATGCGAAGTAACAATTCTCATAGAATGTACGCCAATAATAACGTGAAGTTTGCTACGCTGTAGTGACATTAATTAGGTTGGTTGGTTGGTTGTTTTTGTTTTGCGGCATATCAACCCTTTTCGGGTTATTTAATGCCGAATCCAAAGATTTTGAAGAAAGATTTTTAATAGAGTATATTTGTTGTTTTCAAATCATTTTCTATTTAACCCATAGTTGGGACCCTAACAGGTACTACCACTCCGGGTCAGAGTGGACCTGGGAGCAATGCTAATTAAAGGGTGGCTCCACACTCCTCAAAGCCCGCAAGCTGGGGCCTCACCACTGGATATAGTTTCAGGGCACATTAATTAGGAAAACCATGATTTTGTATATGAATTAACTTGCTGCACTTTATTATAGTACTAGCTTCACATTTGTCCCCTTTCAATATATTATCAACAAAGTTATTAATATGTTATTTATACGTTCATTAATGCATATGAGTTTACTCAACTCATATAACCGATTTCGCAGTACTGTTTCATGTTTCGGTTTGAGAACTTGCTTTACCCAGTGCACATTTCTACTTTGAGATCCTCTATCATTCTTTTGGATTTTTACGCTATATTTTACTCCTAAACGACACTCCGCTAATAACTGAAATCACATCTAGGTAGGACATCACTAATTATATTCCGCTAAGTATTGTGTATATTACAAAGTTCAACTCGTTCTTAATTTTATCGATACGCCATTTATAATTAACTGGGCTTTTGCCAATCTAAACTATGTTCATATTTCAATATTTTCAAGATTTGAATATTGTCAAACTGTAAATTAATATTTTTTATTTCATAGTTTTCTTTCGCACGTGTGTCATGAGTTTTCCAAATTGGATACAACATTGCTATTTTAATAAATCTCTTAAAATTTTAATTCTGCAGTGAATAAATCTGTTTGAAACGAGCGCTCTTAATTGACGTCCTTATTCTATATGCATAGTGTTTGTTTCATTGAAATAGTCCGCCACTTGCGCATAATTTAAAAGGTGTTTTTTTTTTCATACATTTTATTGTGGAATCACGCTTCTTTTCTCGGAATTATATAAAATGTGACACCCTGCTTTACTCTTAGATCTTGACGAACATACTTATCTACAATATATTATAGTTTTTTACTAGGTTTGTTTTCAAGTTGTTTTTATGAAGTCTACTTGCCATTACAAAATCAATATTGTGTACTAAGTACTTTTCGAGGATTAAATATTTTAATTTTTAAGGATCAGAAACGACAATACAAAATTCTTGCAGTGCTTTTTTAAACAATACTACTAAAGGTTTTACAGTCTCCGTGGTCTTTCTCTGTAGAATTCATACCCTTTAAATCTCATGAAAAAGAAAGCATGTAGTGCTAAACAAGTTCTTTAAGATTTGTACCGTGTCAACAAATGGAAGGTAGCTGTTTTTTTTGTTTTGTTTTTCTAGACAGGAATCATCACTTATCAGGCCCAAAGGCCAGTCTAGAATAAGGGTTAATTGATATACACAATTCAATTTGATTATGCCGTAGTAAACATTAGTAGCGGAATTTTGTAAATTGGATTATTAGGGGGATGGTTCATCAAGAATTTGTTGACGTTGAACTTGAAGACAATCAGACTGCAGTCAGCTGAAAATCAGGCAATCGGAAGAGAGTTCCACGAGCGTGCATTTCTAAGAAAAAAACTTTGTTCATGGAATCTGCATTTAGGTTTTGGCACAGATAGATAGTGTGGGAAATTATTGATAGTGGTTTTGGCTAGAGTGTTTTTCGTGGAAGTTTTGCGAGGGGGAGCCACATATTGAAGCTCAGCTGAGCACTTGCCATGAGGATAACAGTACAGCGGAGACAGGTTCGCAACGTATCTGATGTGGGAAAGAGGTTGCAGGGAAGAAAAATATAATTTGATTATTTGGGTTTTTGTCTAGACAGTTATCATTATTAAGACCTTCGTATGCACTGAAATATGCCGCAAACGTAATATTGCTTAAGAACTTGTAAATAAGGCATTATTCTTGAAAATAAACCTCCATCTTGTAACAATAATTCGTTTGCTCGGTATTTGGTATATTTTGTCTATCTTTATTACGTATAAATGGCATTTTTTCTGGGGGGGTTATTACTACACTAGCCTTTCTTGATAGTTATCTTTTTTCTAGTTGAAGAAGTTTTTCTTTTTAGTGCATAATACTTTACTTTATACCTCTTTTTATGTCTCTCCGTTTTCACAATTAAAAATAATCGTTTTCATTTAATTAGACGCTACAACGTCTCTTGTCACTGGAACATAATATTCCATCTTGTAGGGAAAAACATATTAAGCTTGTTCAAAATTATTTACGTGTTGCTTATTAATGTAATGAATAAAATCGGAAGAAACACATTAGTTTGTGCTATTCGATTTAAATTGAACACCTTATATAATGATTTAAACTCTTCTTATTCTGCTCAAGAAATATAACTCTTTTTCCAAGTTTATTTTCTAGTATTGAAGTGTTTCGTTTAATAGATTTGACACGTTTTCACGCGGAAAACCCCGAAGGCTTTTACTTTTCACTGTGGCCGTCGTAATTAACTTTCTTTTCAAATTCAATTTCCCCTATTCTTGTGTTGAACAGTGCTAATATTGCTAATATTAATGTGCATAATTTTTTATTAAATGTTTCCAAATAAACAAATAATTCTTCCAAATATAAATATAATGATGTATTTGTCTCCATGTCAATTATGTGTCAGATAGTTTACAGCTGTTTGTGCTGAAAATAAAACTGGTTTCCTCTACATTATCTTTATGCAATCAGCTTGGAAAGTTATGAACATGAGCTTATGACTATACTATAGATAGCATAAAACTGTACATTCAAATTCTAGCATAAATTTTTGATCTGCCGTTGGTCAAATTAATCCCTATATAATATAGAGAAAGATAAACGGACTTTTTTTTAAAAAAGACTATTAATGATAAAATTAACGTTTTGTGGAAATCTATTCCAAATATCTAAGTTTTAACAAGCAACCTTCCAATGAAACCATCATATCAAACACACTAAATCCAAATAGAGCATGTCAAGTTATAAACAGTAATTAGCCATGCCATAACCTCAGACTAAACCAGACCCAACCAGCAATAAGTATGTAGTAAATACAGTAAAGGGCATGAGCAAAGCCGAGATAAATAACCACTTTACAAAATACACCCATCTTATATTGGGGGAGAATAATCCGAGTTCTCGTTCCCACAGTCGTAACATTAACGATAAAATTTAAGCTTGAGAGAAGTCTGTTCCAAATATCTAAGTTTTAACAAGCAACCTTCCAATGAAATCATCATATCAAAAACACAAAATCCAAAAGGACCATGCCAAGTTATGAACAGTAAGTAAGCCAAACCACAGCCTCAGACTAAACCAGACCAATCCAACTATAAGGATCTAGTAAATACATGAAAGGGCCTGAGCAAAGACGAGATAAATAACCACTTTGCTAAATACACCCAGCTTATAGTGTGGGAGATTAAGCCCACGTTCTCTTTCCCACAGTTGTGACATTAGAAGACTGATAACACTTTATATAAAACAGAGACCTATTTACTAAAAGTGTATTTACAGAAGTATAGAATAGTATATTACTGTGGGTTTGTGTGTCTTAAGTATTTTTAAATACATTGTTTACAGGAATCGTCTGTATAATAACAATACAAGACAACCAGGGACAAGTTATAAGGTTATAACGGTTATCTTTGATCATAATTGAGAATATTTACTGTTGTGTCTGCACAAATAATTAACAAGAACACGGAAAGTAAAGGTATACACTAATGTATTAGGAAGAAAAATTATATACATATTTACGTGTCTTCAGATATACTTCAGTTGGTGATATTCCGGCAGGTGCATGTCTTACTGGAGGCAACATAGGCGTCTTGCCTATTTGGCGGCCGTTGCCGAACTCTCCCGGTATTGGTGATTGATACCTTTATATATCTCACTCACCCGCCTATGTTAATTAGTGGGCGTATCCACAACATTTACAAAATAAAATAATTATCAAAAAATATTTAAAATGCAAACGCTGAGCTGTGTGCGACATGCCGTCACGGAAAGGGTAGAGAAAAAGAAAAGATTATACCAAAAACACATACACATGCTGAAAATCATATTCGGGAACGCGTTTGAGAGCACATTCGAGACCTGGAAGACGTTCGATAGGTCAGAGGTTCGAAGCAGGATCACATTTTATTCTGGAACTAGCTTGGGTCGCTAGCATTTCTCGGGTGTTTGTATGTATGTGTTGAAGGCTAGACAATCGAAAAGAGGATATGTCTTTCGAAAATATCGGCGAAAAAAGCGATCTTTACCGGTAGAAATGTTCCCAGTTGAGGGCGAAGCAATTAATGTTTGATAGGGTCTAGCTTCCGAAGCGTCTAGCTTCAAAATGATACCAGTCTCCTTAAAATCCGTCGCCACTGTTGAAAGTTTTAGGCAGACATACACTTATACATACACACCTACATTTAAACAGGCGGGTGATATTCATAGATATACCTGGAAATAAATATGTAAGAAGCCAAGTTGTCTTATTCTCCTTGTAACTACAACACGTTGGGGCTATCTGTTTAAATGTGTATAACGTTGTATGAATACTTATTGAACCATATTAACGCTACATATAGGAACGAATATAAGTAGAAATATTTGGAATGTTAAAGACTGACCAATGAATAAAGAGTCTATATCTTTTTAAATATTAAATACTAAGATAAACAGAGTAAATATCTTGTAAAATGCCCTTCTATTTATTTACTTTAACCACCATTAATAGTATAACTTAATGTATGGAATCCTTTCAGATCATGAACAACGCGATGAAAGTTCATAAGTTTTAGTCAAATTTTGCAACAAAACTCAATTGCATATAACATACGGTATTTCTTAAAAGCCGGCGATTTCTTGCTTCGCACATCTCTATTCTTTTTCATCTGTACACAATAACAGCCTCGGGCATTATAAACCATCATTTTCTTAATAGGATTGTTGGGTAAAACAAGAGGTTTGTTGACTGTACACCTATATATTCCGTATCCCTAAAAAAAAACTAGCTTTATAAGGCGTGGGAACTCAGAAGCCAGCTTTAGTTGCTGGTGTGGGAGCTAATTCCCTATCTATGGTGATACTTAAATTATGTGTACTACTTATATTCCGCAAAGTTGGCGAATAGACACGTCTGTAATATTTAATCACGGATTGATGATGGAAAACTATCACTCTAAACATTTTCAAATGATGTTCATCTATTTATTCTTCATTAATTAACACCATAAAATATGGTTCTTAGGCTGTTACTATCGCTAACCACTAATTTTTTACTCGTCCTACATTATCCATCCCTAGTGTAACCGAAATGTGTTCCTTACAAGACACTATTTAGTAAGTAAACTTTTTTACATGTCGTTCAACAGAGAACAAATTTCCCGAACAATTGTGTTGATTGGAATTAGATGTATCTTTTTTACAAGGTGGTCACCACTTATCAAGGCCCGGAAGCCACTCACTGATAAGGGTTATTGTAAGTACAGCACATTAGTGTGGATATTTAAAGTGTCTATTAAGGGGGCGGTTCATCAGGAATTTGTTTACGTTGGACTAGAAGACATCCAAGTGGTAGTCAGGAGGGAAGCAGGCAGACGGAACAGAGTTCCACAGGCGTGCAGTTCTTCAAAAGAAGCTTTGTTCATGGAATCCGCGTTTTGATTTAGGCATAGATAAAGAGTGGAGAAAGTTTTTGACAGTGGATTCAGTTAGACAGGTGTTTTTTGTAAAAGATTGGCGAGGGGGGGGAAGAAATTGGAGTTCTGACGAGAACCTGCCATGAAAATAACGATAAAACAGAGATAGGCTTGCAACGTCTCTTCTGTGGGAGAGAGGTTGCAGGGAAGAGAAAAGGGCATCCCCAGTAAGCCACGAAATCTATTTTGTACTCTGTCAAGGCAGGATAGGCTGTTTTTAGTAGCTCCTGCCCATATATGGCAGCAGTATTCCATCCTTGGACGTACTTGGCTTTTATATAGATACAGAATTTCATCAGTAGTGAGATATGTTCTGGAGCGATAGAAGGATCCCATCCTCTTTCCAGCGACCTTGGCAACAGACTTGATGTATGTGTTCCATTTCAGATCAGGAGTGAAGGTCAAGCCAAGAAGCTTGTCAAAACATGGGGTTCTCCTAGACGAGAGCCATCAATTGATGCCAGATGGGGATCAGAGCGTTGATGATGTAAATATAGGAGTTTGGTTTTAGATGCATTAAAGGTAACAAGCCACGTCTTCCCCCACTGAACCACTCGTTCGAGATCGGGGGAAAGAGAATCAGAGAGAGCTTTGTCATTTACAGCCTTTGATATGTTGTGGTAGATGACCGTGTCATCAGCATAGATGTCAACGAATGAGTAAGTATGTGTTTAGGGAGATCATGATGAATGATTTAAATATGTGTTTAGGGAGATCATTGATGTATGTATGCAACCTACGTGTCGCGAAATCACGGCTAGATGACTACTTTTCAGCCTTCAATATAAAACATGTGTAGTATATAATTAATGATTCCTCAACTATACAGGCCGCAACTCAGATTATCTTTAGGTCCTTGAGTGCTTGACTTCATCGTGGACAAGTCACCCGTAACACATGCGGCAAACACCAACATGTCTAATGTAAACAACAACCATACAAAATATAATTGATAAATAGTTAAATGGCGATTTTTTTTCTAATAGAAATCTCTATATTTCATATGTTAATATATTTTTCAGTTATAAGTATCTAAGAAATTCTGACGATTGTTAGAATCAGACGGCTAATATAGGTATGTTCTACTGCAAATATAACACCTGCATCAATCTTCGCAAACGTTAATAGTTTTCTTTTTAGTATTAATATTTTTTTTAATTACCTTTTCACCCCAAACAAGGCGCATTGCCACTTTGGTGTAGGGGGCTACTATCAGGGGCAGCAACTACTGGGGTACTATGTTGGGATTGGACAGCAAGATGCCGGTTCAAGTTGCACTTGAACTTCTGCATGCCAGTACAGTTGGGGAAGCAGGAACTTGGAATGGAATTCCAGAGTCTAGCAGATCTGGGGGAGAAACTACTGGAGTAGAAAGATCTTTTACATCTAGGGATCTCTACTGTGTGGGAGTGGGATTTAGCTGCCTGTCGGGTTTGTCGAGGGTGTCTACGTAGTGGGGGCACAAGTGTCTGCAGTTCGTTAGAGAATTCACCATTAAAATACTTGTAGAACAGGCAGAGGGATGCAACGTTTCGTCGATGGGACAGAGGCTGAAGCTTAGATGCCAGTTCAGGGCATATCAGATTGGCGACTCTTTTTTGAACCTTGTCTAGGAGGGAGAGACTAGTAGCAGATGCACCGGTCCAAATGTGACAATACTCTATACATGGGTGAATGGTGGCCTTATAAAGGTACAGGATACTTTCAGGTGTTAGCAGTTTTCTAGCACGTTAGAGAGCCTACCTTTTTCGCAGCGGCCCTGGCAATGTTTTCAATATAATTGTTCCAACTCATGTTTCCTGTGAACGTTAGGCCAACATGTGTAGTATATAATTAATGATTTCTCAACTATACAGCCCGTAACTCAGATTATCTTTAGGTCCTTAAGTGTTTGACTTCATCGTGGACAAGTCACCCGTAAACACATGCAGCAAACACCCACATGCCTAATGTAAACAACAAACATAATATATATATATATATATATATATATATATATATATATATATATATATATATATATATATATTATTCCTTAATTGGAATTCATTTTTGAGATGAGCATTATATATTAATTCATCTTCACTTCGGACTACTATTCTCATCTTTATTAGTTGTGGTTTTTGATCTTTTATTGGTTTTGTTTATTCACAACGTTTCGGCCAACTATTCCTCTGGCCTTCGTCAGGTGGTAACCGCGACGGATAGGAATTTCGAATCTCCCAACCGGATTCTCAGCCATCACTGCCATCCGTAGTTGTTGTCATCTCACCACATTTTGACCAATTAACCTCTGGCACGCTTTGGGTGGGATTGAAACCGCTATCTTCGGACAATGAATCTCTGCAGTTCCAGATGAACATTGTCTGAAGATAGCGGTTTCAATCTCACCCAAAGCGTGCCAGAGGTTAATTGGCCAAAATGTGGTGAGACGACAACAACTACGGATGGCAGTGATGGCTGAGGAATAGTTGGCCGAAACGTTGTGAATAAACAAAACCAATAAAAGATCAAAAACCATAACTAATAAAGATGAGAATAGTAGTCCGAAGTGAAGATGAATTAATACAAAATATAATTGATAAATACTTAAATGGCGATATGTTTTTTTCTAATGGAAATCTCTATATTTCACATGATAATATATTTTTCAGTCATAAATATCTAAGAAATTCTGACAATTGTAAGAATCAGACGGCTAATATAGGTATGTTTTACTGCAAATATAACACCTGCATCAATCTTCGCAAACGTTAATAGTTTATTTATTATTATTTATATTGTGTTGAACATAGGGAAAGAAGTAAATAAATCATTTTACACCCCCCACATATATATATATATATATATATATATATATATAAATTCAGAAGCTACAGTTAATTTGAGTCCGCGTTTGCTCATAGTTATTCCAATACAACAACGTTTCTTTGATTAAAAATGATATATTAACGACTTACAACCATGGTAATATCATCGACTAGCTGAATGGACAAAACAAATACTTCCAAAGCGATAAAAATCAAGCACAAATTGGTATGATTTTGGTCTCCGAATTCAATGATTGAAAACGTATTTCATTTACCGATTACCCCCCCAAACAAGAGGAAAAAACTAGTGAATATGTATAACATTTTGATGCATTTAAAAAAAGAAAGCACAAAGAAATCTACAAATAATGATACAAATTGATATTTAACGAGAAAAGCATTGCGTCACGTCTCAAACAGAATGATGAGAAAAATGCAATGATTATCATTTCGAACTTTTTCTGAATCCCAACCTATTCTTAAAATCTTCCCCAAGTAATAGTGGATCTTGCTAGACCTAATAGGTTCTTCCATTAGAAAATAATTAGGATGCAATGAAGTAGTGATATCGTCCAATGAGCGTACTTAAAAGTTTAACAAGTTGACAATAATTTTCTTGCGGGTTTTAACTTTTAAATTTATATTAAAATATCTCGATTCAAACAAAGATTTATTCATCAAAATACCGACTATATGAATCATAACACTTTTGCCAATACCAAACAATTGTATTCATGCCAGTAACGTGGAAATATAACGTTTTGCTGGAGAGATGTCGCTGAAGGCGTTTTTGATGTATCTTAGATTTTGAAGCATTTCTCATGTAGAAAGTTGTCGAGATGCTTGAAAAAATGGTAGTCGCAAGGTGAAATATCTGGAGAGTATACCGGATGAGGCAGAGTTGATTGACCCAATTCTTTCAATTTCTGCAGAGTCGGTTTTGCAACGTTCGGTCTGACATTGTCCTGGTGAAGAATTGGGTTTTTTTCTGTTGAATAATGCTGGATGCTGGATGCTGTTGTCGAAGTTTCTGATGCATTTAATCTATTTGTAAGCAGTACACCTATGCCGTAGTGGTATCACCTACATTAAAAAAACGCGTCGAAGATCACCAAACAGTCAATATGACCTTATTTTGGTGCAACTTTCGCTTCTAGAAGTGTTGTGCATCTTTGTTAAATCACTGAGCTGAGCGTCGCCGGTTTTCGTAAAGAACTCACATTTCATCACATGTTACAACCCAGTCAAGAAAGGAGTAATTTTATGTGCTCGAAAAAAGGGAAGATGCCACTTCATAACATTGTTTTATTTGTTTCCATTTGTTCATGTGGCACCAATTTATCAGGAGTTTCGTCTTTTTAATTTATCCCGAGTTGGAAATCGTCGTATACGTTATATCTAATTGAGAAGCTAATTCTCGAACAGTTGTGTGTGGATTGTTCTCAGCTGAAGCTCTTAATTGATCGTTGTCTACATTTGATGGGCAACAATTACACTCATCATTTTCGATACTCTCGTTACCGCCACGAAATTTCTTAAACGACTATTGTGCTGTGCTTTCACTAGTGGTTCCTGGGTTTAACGGCTCGTTGATACCGGAAGTTGTTTAATCAGCTTTTCATACTGGCTTCAATTTAATAAAGCTGATTTTTTTCTATCTTGAATTCAATTGTCTAAAAATAAGGCATCGATCGTAATGTAAACGATTAATTATAGTTAAAAAGATCTTTAAAATGATAGCGTAAAATATTATAACGAAAACTGATTAAAATACATCATTTGAAATCAAAATTTTAATTTCCGTAAGAACGTTTCTCTCAAGCATATAAACATTTATCTACAAAGTGTTTCAATAGGAATAAAATCATTTTATTATTCGTAAAATAGATTAAGCTGATCAATAGGTTTTATTGTCTATACATGAGAGTGTCATTATTTAAGGCCGGAATATATTGAGTAATTAGTTAAGTTGCAAAATAAATAAAATGGAATAAACATATATAATTACTTATATACGTATAGTTTAAACAGTGCACTCTTAACGACACGTTTCAGATTAATTCCGGTCACGATTTACGGTTGCGTATGCGAGACAGTAACGAAGGCGAGTGAAAATCGTTTGGAAGCAGCGGAGGTATGTTTTTAAAGGAGACTTCTTCGAGTATCCTGGACAGAAAGGAAGGCAAATAAAAAGTCATGCGTAAGACAGAGTGTAGATGATTGCTAGTAAATAGCATTCAAGTCAGCCTGTTACACTTCATAGGCAATTTTATGCAGTCGGCGGCTTGGAAAAAGGGCTTAATGTTAGAAAAATATCTGGAAGATAGAGTAGAGGAAAACAAGGAAAAATTCCACTCAGAGGCTGAATAGGCTCACTGGATACACGACTATGAATTTAATCAGAAAGACCGAATCCAGAGAGGACTGAAAAAATATGATCACTGATGTCTGCAATAACAGTCCTTATACCGGAGAAGAAGAAAAAGAAGAAAAAAGAAGAAGAAGAAGAAGAAGAAGAAGAAGAAAATAGTATTAAAGAAAATGGTAGTTTTCTCATCCATTCTCTACTGGTAATAATGACTGTGTATTTTAAAGTACTTTACCTCATATAGGATACCATCGTCTAATATGGCCAGTTTGATTCATATTTAGTCTCTTACTTAGTGTGGTGTCTGCTTAGATGCTGCACTCAAATTAATTGTCCTTACTCAATGGAAGATGGAAATCGTTCTATAATAAGGACATTTTATTTTTGCAGAATGCCCGTTTTGAGAAGAGCTGGTTATCTCCCACATTAAAAAAGGCGTTGTGTCACATTTTGTTTCATGCGAAACAAAGAAATACCTAGTTTCTTACTTAGGTCATTATTAGAGTGAAAACTTAATGTATTTTTTTGTCATGAATGTATTTTTTCATGTTGATCACGCTCTTTTTCTCATCAAGAATTGCTTATGCAGGTGTGAGTTTGATAAGCACATATCCGTTTCTATTCTACACATGTATATAAGTTGAAGTCCCCCAAGAGAAATTTATGGCACGATATAAAAGCACTTTCCCTAGAAATTATTGTCTCCTTTTCCTTTAATAGATGAAAGTAATTACATATATTCGCTAAATTCTAAACATATCTTTGTCTTGAAAGAAGAACAAATAATTGCACGCCTAACTGCTTGAAGCCAGGAGTTCACCAAGTCTTACTCATTTATAAATAAGTGAGCGAAAATAGCAATACCAAATAATACAGAATAAATATAAATAGGTTCATTTGATTCTTTTACACTAGAGCCCTTGGCCACTCGACACGCAGGGGTCCGCTCTTTCCTTTTGTTCTAAATTATGTATTCTGCACTAATGAAAGTACATTCAGACATACAATGTTCTTAGATATACAACGCCTCATCAAAAATGTTTCTAATATAAGTACTTCTCTAGAAGTTCCATAATAAGATGGAGAATAATAAAACTGGTATATACTTATTTAAGATTTTAGTAAGAAATACAACTATATCTATTAATACGCAATGACTATTAGCAGTTGTGGGGCAAACAAAATTAATCCTGACAGACGATTTCCGTAAGTGGGAGTCAAAGTTATACATCACAACAACACTTATCAAATGTAAAAATATATGTTTAATATAATAGTGTACCAAATTCATACACGGGTTCTTTTTTAAACTCATTTGATTTCCTAGGGGCGACCATACATAATGTCCTTGGCCCAATTCAGTTGTTTTCTCTAGTTGAAATGGTGCACATAAGATGCAAGGGCCCATGACTATGAACTCCCTCAATACTCCTTAATGTCTTGAAATTTAAGATCAAACCAGCTGTTAAGGAGATTCAAATAAAAAATATTTACAACTTAAGGAAGCCTTAATTTTCGAAGTCATGTTGAGAATGTAGGATCAACTTACGTATTTTCAAAACAAACAAAAAAAACGTCTCCAGATCTTAAGGAGACGAGGAGTGATATACGTAAATCTGACTGCTTCCTATGCAGAAAAAAAACTAATAGCATTGCGAAATCAAACCGATCTACTGCTATACAGTTGGGATAGGGGCATTACATATTGAACATCCTTAGTATGTATTTTCTCATGCGTTATCAAAGTAAAATCCCGGCAAGTACTAGGATACATATAATAATAGATCGCCAGTTTTATAATGAACAATTCCTATACAAGGGTGGAAAATATTGATTAAAATTTATTAACGTATTCTTTTTTTTACATGAATAAGGGTTATTGCGTGTACAGTAATCAATGGGATAGTATCGTAGTAATCGTTATTATTGGCGATTTGATAAAGTGTCTTACTTAAGGGGCGATTAATCAGGATTTTTTTTTTCATGTTGGATTATAGACATCAAAGCTGTAGCCAGGTGAGAAACAGGATAACGGATTAGAGTTTCACATGTGTGCACTTCTAAAAAAAAAGCTTTGTTCACAGAATCAACGTTTTCATTTAGGCACATATAAATATGGGAAAATTACTGATAGTGGTTTCAGTTAGACGGGTGTTTTTCGTGACGGATTGGAAGGGGGAGCAGGGATTGGAGCTTTGACGAGCACTTCCATGGAAATAACTATAAAACAAAGATAGGCTCGAAACGTCTCTTCTGTGGGAAAGAGGTTGCAAGGAAGAGAAAGAGCATCCCCACTAAGCCACAAAGACTATTTTGTACTCTGTAAGGGCATGATAAGCTGTTTTAGCAGCTCCTGCCCAGATGTGGCAGCAGTACTTCATTCTTGGACGTACACAGCTTTTATACAGATAGAGAATTGCATCAGGAGTGAGATATCTACTGTAGGTGTAAAAGGATCCTACCATTTTCCCAGCGACCTTGGCAACAGACTTGACGTACGTGTGCCATTTCCGGTCAGGAGTAAAGTTCAAACCCATAAGCTTGTAAAAACATGAAGCCTCACTAAGACGAGAGTCATCCATTTCAATTGATGCCAAATGGGGATAAGAGCGTTGATGATGTAAACATAGGAGCTTTGTTTTAGATGCATTAAAAGTAACCAGCCGCCTCTTCCCCCACTTTACCATGCGCTCAAGATCAGAGGAGAGAGAATCAGAGTTAACTTTGCGATTTACGGCCTTAGCTGTGTTGACATAGACGGCCGTGTCATCAGTATAGATGTAAATGAATGATGTACGTGTTTTGGGAAATCATTGATATAGACCAGGAAGAGAGTTGCGCTCAGGATGGACCTCAGTGGTACTCTAGCATTAATACTCTGGCCCTCAGATTTCTGCCCATCTAATACTACTCTTATGGGCCTATCAGAGAGAAATGATTTTATAATAATAACTGAGAAAATATTTCCAGTAATATCGTAGCTGGACATCTTGTGAAGTAGGCCCTTATGCTATACCTTATCGAAGGTCTTTGATATGTCAAGAGTAATTACCCTAGAAGGGAAGCTTTTGTCGAGAGATTCACTAATCCTATGAGATAAAACCGTTAGCACATCTGCTGTAGATCTAGCAGAACGGAAACCGTATTGCATGTCACTGAGAAGGTTATTTCTGCTGAGATGGCTGACTACTTCTCTATTTAATATGGATTCCAGCAGCTTACTCATGACACACAGGGGACTTATTAGTCTGTACTGAGAGGGAAATGCTTTATAACCAGAATTCTATAATATAGGGCATACCGATGATATTTCTAGGACGTTGGAAAGCACTTCCCCTTAAGGAAACGCGTAAACAGTTTTGTAAATATGGGGACAAGTTCTGGTTGAAGATTTCTAACACTATAATTGGAATGCCGTCTGGGGCAGTTATTTACTGGAATATATGTTCATTATTAGCTTGGCGACCTCACGCACAGACGTTTGTATGTTGCATAGAGTGCAGTATCTTATAGGTGAAACTACGGAGAGTTGATGACCTTCGTCGTAGCGTAATATTAGCTGCAAAGTTCTTGACAAATAGTTTGGTCTTGTCTGATGGTGACGAGATAACCTCAGGTCCATTGATGATGGTTGGGATAGAACGCTCGCTTCTGTTCAGAATCCTGTTTGCTATTTGCCAAAACTGATGAGAACCAAGCTACTGCTCAGCTACTTTGGATTTAACGAACTGAGCATATACCTCTCTTGCATTTTTTATTACTCTTTTACAGTAGTTACTGGCAGTCTAGAAAGCAGCTTTTGTCTCAGCTTTAATCTCAGCACATCTATTACGTTGGTAGCAATTAAAAAAGTGATTTCTTTGCGCGAAGGCAGCAGCAAATTCTGGGGAGAAACATGGGTGGCTGTTAGGTTTTTGTTGGAATATTCTTTAATGGTATGATACGGTCTATGCTTACAATTAACCATTCGGTCAGGTCCGCTACTATAGAGGGCAAATCCTTTTTAAACATAAAATCCAATAACCCTTATCCCTGAGTGGCTTCCGGGCCTTGATAAGTGGTGATCACTGTGTAAAAAAAAAAATCCAGAGGTAGATCAGATATGATTGTACGGACCTCTACCAGTCAGCCATAGAGTATCGATATACAGTACGGTGGAGAGGTACGTCTGAAAACATAACATATTACATTTCATTTTTATCTTAACTGATACAACAGCGTGGTTGGAGGATCTCAAATCTGACTGAGGTCATAGGCAATGGCAAAATCATGACAGAACCTCCCCTTATCATCTGTTTTATTTGAGTGCATCAGCCATTCCACATTATGGACATTGAAGTCACCGCAAATGTGAATGTAAGCCGAAGGATGAGCAGACAGGGTGTGGTCAATTTTCTCATATATACTCTTAAGGATAGTAACCCCGCTGTTGTCGGGGCGATAAAGGGCAAATTCGGTGGTGTAAGTACAACCGGGAAGCACATATAATGTAAAGTAGCGTCTTCTTTGGAGATATCCCTACCACATGGAAAGCCATCTTTAATGTTGGCATATATTCTATGCCGATGGCGACCTTGTGTGTCAGATTAAGATGTTAAGTTAGAGTATCCTTTAATTATGAACTCATCTACGCAAGTGGTCGGCCCTATGCTAGTTTCACTTAGGAAGAATATGTCCAGTTTCCTCTCCTCTAATTTGGTTTAAGCCTCTGGAAAGTTTGAACGTAGACCCCTGCTTTTCGAGAAAGAGAAATGGTAGTAGGGGTCTACCATGGAGGATAGGGTTGCAGGTTTATACGTTTTTTTTGTTTTGTTTTTTTAGATATTTCATGTTGGGGTTTTGGGATTTGTGGAAGAGGTCGACAGATTTGGTTAGAGAGGGCAAGTAAGAGAGAAAAATACAGGATTTTTGTAGCACATGATAAGGTAAACCCGTAACAATTACCCACTAGTATGGCATCGAGAGGCCCCAGCAGAATCTGCATGGTCCAGAATCTATTCACCAAATGGAAATACAGTAACTCCCAGTACTTTGCACGTTCTGATAGGACAGCCTCCTTAGTGATTAATCCAAGATTCGGGTCCCTGACTATCAGGCGGATAACGTCAGCTCAGGTAAACCGTTTAGCTCTAGCACCCTTACTAGTGACATGGTCACAAGGATAGACATAGAAACCGAAAATTTGTGACATATCAGGCTATTGTTCACAAAGTACTACCGACCTGGAAAGGAGCTTTTTCTTCACCCTGTGTCAGAAAAATCACTTCTTGGAAATGAGGACTGAGGAACAAAAAAAGAGAAACAAGAGTTACTGGAACTGCCGATAACACATCCACAATGCATTATCTAATCTCCATCAAAAAGGTAAGAGTGACTTGTTAATATCTACCTAATATAAGTCCATTGCTCTATTCCCAGTGTAAGACAATATTTTAAAATAGTATCCACTTCCATATTAAGTCATGGATATTTTTAGTTTTATCTTCCTCGACAGATAATGTTCAGCCATTCTAGCTTTACCGTCTAAGTAAAATACTATAATTTGTGAAGTCAGGTTATTTTGTATAAATTTATATTTGAAGAACTCATTTAGAAACTGGTTAAGAGAACTAATGACCATATTTAACGATGAACGAAATGCATTGCCCATGAAGGATCATCCAGACGACATTTTTGTGGTTCTGCTTTTTCCATGATTACAGTTATACGTTTACTTAGGGGATTGCAACGCTTTACCATTTTGGTTCTTCTCGTATAGTTTTCTAGTTGTGTGCTCGGCAACTTCTACAGAGTTATGTGACCAAATTATAACCGGAGCTATAACTCTCGGTATCCAACTACTGATCTCTCTGAACCTAGCCGTATGATTACGTTTATATCTATACTAGCAAAGTACCCATCTTTGACTGGGTTCAAAAACAGCCTACAGAAAATGGACTCTGATTTAAATAGTATGATAGGTTATGAAAAGGAAGGTCTGTAAAGAGATAGCTTCGAATTTAGGGGTATCAAAACCAAAGCAAAATATGATGAAAGTAAAAATAAAATAGATAATCCCCATAATTCAGTATACCATACCTGTTTACACTGAATCTATGATCTATATTAAAACACCTTGTTCAACTTTGTGACATATTTCCATTCTATGGAGGTCAGGTGCGAACGAACACCCCATAACTTTATTATACCACATTCCTATAAACTGAAACGTTATTATCAAAATATACTTACGCAGATAGATATGAAAAGTCTTTGTTAAGGCTTGTGCCTATTTCCATTCTAGGGAGGCCTAGCGCGAACGCAGCCCCCACAATTTTATTATACCATCCCTATTTAAGTTAAATCATACGTATGAAAGTATTCTTGTGTACATCTATATAAAACACACTTGTAAACATTTGTTTAAATTTTTTTATTTCCAAAGTTTGTGGACCAGGCGCGAATGCAGACCCCACACTTTTAATTAACCACAGTTCTGCCAGATCAAACATACCCATTTCTGTGTCTCGATACATCTTCTAATAGTATATGTGATCAGTTTTTTTTTTAAATAGACAACCATATAGGAGCCTATTCGTGACCAGACACACACATACATACATGCAGCTTTATATTATATATATATATATATATATATATTATATATATATATATATATATATAAGTGAAAATATGTGTGTATCTCTCTGTATGTGTATAATTCCCTATCAAATAACTATTTCAATTTTCGGTTTAGAGACTCCAGATTTGAGATAAGGAGTATTGAGATTTTGGGAAATATTTTTAATAGGTTTACGCCAGAAATTTCGATGTCAGGGGTTCAAAGTTTGACCTTTGAAAACTCTACCAAACTTCTCCGACTAATATTGGTTTAAATACTTTAAATTTTAGATATAGATTACTTGGGCATTGCTCTAATTTTATAATTTGATTTGAGCCCAAAACAATAAATGTGAAGGAGTCATAATTAGTGTCAAAGTTTTAAAACAAATGAAGATTGCGGTTTCTATTAAATTATTCAGCCACTTTTTGGTCTAAACATTTGACATTTTACATAAAGTGTATTCCGACATAGTGCCAGCTTGTTTTATCGTTTTTTTTCCGAGAATTTGAGTTTTCAAGTAGTCAAAGCGAAAAAAACAAACAAAAAAACAACAAATATTAAGCCAATGTTAAGTCTAAACATTTTAAATTGTACAAGCAGTAAGTTTTTTAATCTCTTCTTGAGTAAAAATTTAGCTTTCAAAGGTAAAAGTTGACAGATTTGACCTTTGCAGACTCTACCAAACTCTTCAGCCAATTTTGGTCCGAACACTTGAAATTTTAGGTGTAGGTTACTTAGACATTTCAATTTTATGTGAGGCCAAGACAATATATCTTAAGAGTAAACATTCGGGTCAAATTTAAAAAAAATAATTGACCTCTGCGGTCTCTACCAACTTTTTTCTATTGTTGTTAAGGAAGCCTAGTATATAGAAAGGAGTTACCCTACATATTCACTCTTTTTTATATATATATATGCATATACAGTTATAAACCGTACATAGGACCCGAGCAAAGCCGGGCTGAACTGCTAATATATTTATAAAAGTAAAAATGCCTCTGTGTGTGTTTGTGTCTGTTTACATTTCCCTACTCTAAAGTTACGCTAAACAGAGTTCAGTCCTGGCCCTTAGTATAGTCTGGTGTACTCTCCGTCCAACGGTACTGCACCGGCACCCTCCCCTCACAAGGTTTGGCAAGCCGGCTAAGACCAGTACCCCGTGGTATAGCTCTTGGAGCTAGCATGTGAGAGATTTAGGAGATACGTGAGAACCAGTGACCCCTATCCGCCCTGTTAGACGCAGCACATAGGATTCGAAAGGTGCTACCTCTACCAGAGCTCCCTATACCCTAAAAGTACATATCAAGATTGCGACATGGAATGTTAGGACACTTAGACAGAAATAACCTAGACAGACCACAAAGACGCACTGCACTCATTGCAGGCGAACTCGCCAGATACAATATTGACATTACTGCTCTAAATGAAACAAGATTGGCAGGTTAAGGTGAAATTAATGAAAGAGGTCAGGGCTACACCTTCTTTTTGAGTGGCAGAGGACCTGAGGAGAGACGTGAAGCAGGAGTCGGCTTAGACGTGAAAATGCGCTTGTGAGTAAACTGGCTGGACCTCTAAAAGGAGTAAATGTCCGTCTAATGACACTGAGATCCCCTCTCTCAAATGCAAAGAAATGTGCTATTCTTGTCAGTGCATACGCTCCTACGATGACAACCCTGATGACATCTAAGCAAGAAAGCAGACGAAATTCAAATATATGCAGATAGGAAGGACATGAAGAATTTCTATGGTTGTCTCAAGGAAATTTATGGTCCAACTTCATCCGAATCATCACCCCTCCTCAGTGCGGACGAATCCACTCTCATCACCGACAAAGACATGATCCTGAGAAGATGGGCGGAGCATTTTAAAATTGTACTAAACCGTCCCTCTACCATCAGTGATGAGGCTATTGACCGCCTCCCTCAAATTACCATAAACGAGGACTTGGATGACCTCCCAACCCACGAAAAGACTGAGCAAGCAATCCGCTTACTGTCCACTGGGAAAGACCCTGGCTCAGATTCTATCCAAGCTGAGATCTATAAAGAGGGCGGCAAAACCCTGATTGAAAAACTCCATCAGCTTTTCCACATAATCTGGCAGAAGGAGGTACTTCTCCAAGACTTCAAATAGACATCCATCATACATCTATACAAGCATACCTACGACAACCACCGGGCAATATCCCTGCTATGCACTGCAGGCAAGGTACTGGCCAGAATAATGTGGCTCATATTTCATCTGGAAAAAGACCTCTTGCCGGAGAGCCGATGAGGATTCCGTAAGGATTCTAGTACTACTGATATGGTGTTTGACCATTAAATTGGATCCAGGGAGTTACTATCAATTCGACTTAGAATAGATTCTCGATTAATCGTAGCTAGAGCTGTCAAATTTGTACTTATTTTGTTGAGCAGTTTAATGTCATATAAAATATGCTATCTTGTGGCTACACAGAAAATTTTCATAATGAGATGAACACTTTTGGTTTCGATCTCAGCTCGAATATTTTTAAACTTATTAAAAGTGAACTGTTTAGAAAAAAATAATACTTGCAGGCGCACGTCCAGTTTCTTTTCGTGTTTACTTCATTTTTTAAAGGAAGTTTACGTTATGTATAATACTGATTAACGCCGGAAACATCTGCAAGTATATATATATATATATATATATATATATATATATATATATATATATATATATATATATATATATATATATATATGTATGTATAATACACAAAATGCATTGCGTCGATATTTTGTATAAAACACATTTTTTTGGTACCAACAAGTACAAGGCTTGGAAGGTATTTTTTTTTGTGACCGTGTCACACAGGGATCTCTGGGGTTGACCGGGTCAAACAGAGATATAATTTAATTTCAAATTGTTAACTTACAAACGTATTAAATTTAAATAAATTATACCTCTGTTTGACCCGGTCACAAATAATAGCAGCGTGATGTCTACTCACATTTAATTTTAACTAATGCATGTTAATACATTAAGTGACGTAGGAAATAGGGAGGGGTTTCAAAGTCCAGCAATTTGAGGAAAGACGCTATTAAATAAAAAGATTTCCGGAATCTACTGAACACAACAGTTTGCTGCTTGCGTATTTACAGCTACCATGAAACACACGATTGATTGTCAAAGGTACAGCAATGTCTTTTATAAGCGAGATGATGCACGGAAATGTTCATAATATAATAATTGAATACGAAATCGATGTAATATTATGGTAAATGCGGAAATTTCTGATCTGAATCGATCCGCGCCCATCTTAGTCGTAATATACAGAGTTAAAAGAGAGTTTTACTTAAGTCTGTTATTGTATTTAATGCTTACACTAAAATATTTCGTTTTTTTTTTTAATTTAATACGTTTGTAAGTTAACCATTTGAAATTAAATTATATCTTTAATTTTTCACAATGTTTCTTCGCACAGAATCTTGAATTTATTGTATGGCAGTGTTTGCTTCTTCCGTAATCATGCCACAAGACGCCGACGAGGCGAATCTGCCGTATTTCGGATAAGTACTGTCTTATTAAAAATGATTAGATTTGAGCATAAAATTGAATCCTGGTAGTTACTATCACGTCAGTTTAGAATAGATTTATTAATGATGGTAGTTAGAGCTTTCAAATTTGTCCTTACTTTGTTGAGCAGTTTAATGATATATAAAAGATGCTATCTTGTCGCTATACAGACAATTGGGCATGTGAACGTTCAGAACCAGATGAATACTTTTATATGATGTACAATGGACGTGCAATAAGTAATGCCCCTGCCCCACTTCCCATAGGATTAGAGCGACCAAACTTGGCACAGTTATTAGTATTTCTCTACATAGGAAGCACCCAGGGGCAGGGTTTTCTCCCATCGTTTGATGCAGCTCTGGAGACCGTTTTTGTAGAACACCCCAGGTTGGTACTCCGACGACTACGTGAATTCAGAAATCCAGGCTTCATCATTTGGGAAACGCCTTCCTTTCAAAAACAACTTCATGGCTGGGAAGACGTGAAAGTCAGAGAGTGCAAGTTCAGGAGAGTACGGAGGATGGGGAAGGATTTCATAACCACACGGCCGTGCTTCTGATCTGGCGACATGCGAGTTGTGGTCCGGAGCGTTGTTCTGCAGGAGGAGGGTACCTTTGCTGATCTTGCCCCGCCTCTCGATTTTGATAGCTGCCCTTAATTTCTTAAAAGTGAAGCATAATATGTTCCTGTAATTGTGGTACCCTTTGCCAGGAAATCTGTCATCACTACTCCGTCCTAGTCCAAGAAGATTGTGAGCATGATCTTGCCAGCGGAGGATTGCACCCTTGCCTAGTTTGGAGGTGGTGAGTCCATGTGCTTCCACTGTATTGACTTGGCTTTGGTCTCTGGGTCATAGTGATGGAGCCAGGTTTCATCCTGTGTAATCAGTCTTTTGAAAAACTTTGACTCATTTTCTTGACATATCTCCGAATTAATCCTCGAGCATTCTATGGGTTCTCGCTTCTGGAATGGTGTAAGAAACCTGGGAATCCATCTAGCAGTAACCTTATTTATATACAAATGGTCAGGAATAATAGTTTCCACATACCCTGTACTAATATTGACATATTGGACTATTTGGCGAATAGTAAAGCGCCGATCTTCCAAAATGGCAGCCTCAACTTGACAGACAGATGCCTCATCAATGGCAAAAGGGGACGACCAGGTCTGAGAGCTGTTTCCACAGACATCCGACCATGTTTAAATTCACGATGTCAGCGTTTTACAAGGTCATATGATGGAGCATTATCACCATAAGTTTATTTCATTTCTTCAAAAGACAAATAGAAGTGGATCACAGGCATTACTTATTGCCAGCCCCTCGTATTTAACTCGCTTGATATTTTTTCAGGTAATTTGCTGCTTTCTCAATCAAAGAAAATGGGTCAATTGTTCGATTTCATCGTTTCCACAATAGATGAACAAAAATGAATTAAAATACACGAAGAAAAACTATAATAAATTTGAAGTTTGATGCAAACGAAAACGGACTACTTTTATAGCGTTTGACAAAGTTTTATCTATATAGCTCTTCAAGTGAGAATGTGTGTTTGCGTGCAAACAATTCTACACTTATATACACGATATTTTATTACTTACTAAGTTGGAATTTTATATATCGGGTATTCAGACATGTGGAATAATCGGTTTTTGTTCTGAAGAATAACTGCTTCAGGGTAAAATATGAAACATTTGTACGTGATGGTTATGGGATTGTTAACTGTTTTTCAACTATTTTACGATTTCTGACGATCGTGTTTATCTGGCCTTATGTTTATCTAACTTGAGTCACTATTTTAAGGTCTGGGTTCGGTCTCAGCTCGAGTATTTTTTAAACTAAGCAGAATGACGATTTAGAAAAAAAAACAACATAATACCTGCATGCACATGTTTCGGTTTCTTTCTGACAGATAGAACGTATTGTATCGATATTTTGTGTTAAAAAGTAAATTTTACGTATCTCCAAGAAGGTGTGTTGACGTAAAGGGCTATTACTGTGGGAATTTTAGCAGTGTGATATATGCTTACGTAATATCTTAGACTCTGTGTGTTTATACAGTAAGAGAAGCAGGAAGTACGGAAGATTTCATTCAAAGTCTAGCACTCTGAGGAAATGAACTAATAGATAAGAGGGATTTCCGGCATCTAAGTGATGCAACACTGAAAGGGTGGGATTTGGCGCCTAACGTATTTGCAACGGAAAATACTGCTAACATATAAACGGAGAGACAACCACACTTATTAAATAAGTATTTTTTCTATCCACCTTCACACATATGTTTGTTTTGACTTGCCGAATAAATGTAGTTGAATGCTCTTGTGTGATGATTATATCAAGTCAATCATCACGGCCTCTCTGTGCCGCTTTCGATATCAAAGGTTTTAACGCAATCCACCAATAAATTGTTGGTCACATCCCACAAATGATATTAATCATCATTTGCGTATCAATCTGCCTTTAATCTATCAAACTCAAAATAGAAGAGCCGAGTTTCCATAACCGGAAATTGATGATCCATTACATTTGGTGGCAGACAATAATCTGTAGATTGAGAATTATTTACCTGTGAAAGCTTGATTCGTCTACCTGTAAATAAAAATGTAACACGTTTCTTTCGTGTATAGCCATATGTCAATATAAATGAAATAATTGTTATAAGTAGACACACTAATACGTTTACATCTTATTTCTGGCAAAACTTATTTTTTTCGTTGTTATGGTCTCGTAAATAAAATATATTGGTCTGGAATGCAAATACAAAAAAAAAAAAAGAACGAAAAGAAAAGTGTACGAATACTGAATGATTTAAACTAAGATTATTCTCTCGGACTTCAAAAGTAAAAATAAAAGTTCCTTATTGTCCGTAAGATAGATACACCCAAACATTTTAATCTTGGATGAAACAAAAGCGATACTTACAAAGACGCCAAACCACATTTTTCTTCATTCACGTTAAAGATGATGTTTTTAATACGGACTTAATGGTGTGTATCACATTTATTTTCGATTCTCTGCACCACAATTTACTGGTGGCCAAAATTAGTAAAAAGATGGTACAAAGAAGAAACAATCGAAACACCGACGAGGGTTCGTGTGTGAGCGCATTAAACGTCTAAAAAATGAATTACTAAATTATCAGAAAATAATTTTGTATACAGAGTGTGATAGAATAAGTGTATTTATGAAAGGTATTTCAACGTGTAGTTTCTAGATTGTATGTAATGTTATTATATGTTGTAGTCTCGGAATATTAGTTGTTCATATTATTCCCAATAGAGAGGAAGATTGTTATATGTTGTTTTTACATTAATATTATTCCTCTTTTAGAATGTATATATATATATATATATATATATATATATATATATATATATATATATATATATATATATGCGTGTGTGCGGGGGAGTGTTTACTACCAGGGAGACATGACGTGACGCTGGATCCAGTGAGGATCTACGAATATTTTACATTCCACTATTTTTATTTTCAATAAAATCAGTAAAATACCCCCGTTATCAAATCAAATCAGTTGATTGTCTAATCTAATCGGGGACTAACCGCAGTACACGTAGAATAAGCTTCACATTCATCCTCGCAGATTCTTAGTCCAAAATACATTGTAATTAAAATTACACTGGAGAAAACTTACTGTTAATTTTATAAACTTATTTTTATATAATAGTTTTAAGTAAAGTTTAAACTGCAAAATACAGGTACCATGGCCTGGTTGTGCTTTAAAGAGCGTCTCTCTCTCTCTTAATTAAAAGAACATATTGTTGATCTTATACACTCTTCTCTCCAAACTCACTCGTGATGCGAAACTATAAAAAAAGTGTGTCATTTGTTTAAATTCGAATTATACTGTTTTAGTTGATCGTTTTCGAATAGTTATTTCCGAATCTTCTCTGAAGCATTCCGATGCAAATCTATGTAAGAACATTTGCAAATATAAAGAACAATTGTACAAAATGTATAAAAACCTAGGTGGGCCATGGTACGAACTCTCAAACACAGAAATTATATACTTAGCTGTGTTTAAGGTAAGGCCCACAGCCTATTTACCTTATAGCGGCATCTCATACGCCCACCGCTTCTACCAAACTTATCTAACACATCACATTTTGCAAACAATTATATTAATTGCTTAATAATTAAACACCCGACAGCGTTTCACTAAAATATTCTGTGAGTTCGACACGTTTTTAATTAAATATTCAGATATACCCAAAGGAAATACTATTGAAAGAAACAACGCTACATTAGGGATACAACAAAATAATTCAACCCAAATGATAGCTAAACACTCTAACCAGGAAACTATATAAACAAAAAAAAAAACATAATGGATCCCTCATAATTAATGATGAATTAATATATATGATGTTTATGCACCCATTTAAATGTTGATAGCCTTAAGATCCAACCCCTAGAAGTAAAAATATATACATATTACAGCCATCGAAAATATGTTTATATATATATATATATATATATATATATATATATATATATATATATGTATATATATATGTATATGTATATATATAAATTATATATATATATGTATATAATTTTAAGGTAATAAGATTATATATATGGATATTGTTATACACATATGTATTACTATGTATATACATATACATAGGTATGTATGTATGTATATATATATATATATATATATATAATCGTGTATATGCATGCATATATATGAATGCCTTTGCCACAATAATTACTCCAAACATCACCGTATAGGGAAAAATATATCTACAAGTACGCCATATTTATTTAAGTTTTATTGATACGTCCATATATCTACTTAGATTAACTACTAACCCGACGATATGGACATGTATCTTATGTAAACAAAAAATAAGGTAAATAAATAAGGAACCAAAAAACTAAAAACAAATGAAAGAACGAAAAATATTGAAGAATAAAAAAGTAAATTAATGCATAAAATAAAAAAGATTAAATGATAGGAAGTCGCCAGCAGTAAAGAAAGACCACCATAAAAACTACCGAGCGAGGCGGCGATGGAAATATAAAATACTTCAGATCAAAGGAAGAAAAAGTTGCCAGATAAATAGAATTCTAACATGTCCCAAATGTCAATAGCAAAATGAAATGAAACCGCACTTCCCTCTCTTGTCACTCATACGGTGAAAACTACATAACTGAAAATAAAATAAAAAATGGGAGACAAACAAGTGACTAGGTTCACATCCTGGTGAAAATTAAAAAAAACGGCGCTATTTTAAGGTTTAGGATATGTAAAATTCAGTTTTGTGAAAAAAAGAAAGAAATGCCTAATTCCGTTATTCACTATCCCATTTAGACCCAAAAAGCCCCCAAGACCATATCATATTAAAATTAGAATCCAGCCCTATGTAAAACTGCTTAATAGACACACACTGAAAATTTTGGACAAATATGGTAAAATAGTCCAAAAAATGGAGTGATTTTATTAGCCCTTTAAGAGCCCCTGTGGCATACCCAAGAACTATTGCGAAGTATAGACAAACAATATTATATAGAAATCAGTCATTAACACTTTTCAAAAGTTTTATAAAAATCTAAGCCAGCAATTTTTTTTTTATATGCACACAAGTATCAATTTTAGCCATTTTAACCCGAAAGGCACCCCTAAGGGGGCAACTGGAGTTTTCGCGAAAAATCCATTATGTTACGTTTTGGTCATATCATGCTTAATATTTGTGTAAAATTTCAAAAAATTTCAAGGCGTAATTATTATGAAAAGTGAGGACAGACAATTTTGTTGGGGGACAAAAAAATAAATAAATAAAAAATAACACATGTGAAAAAGAAAATTAAAGTCGCCACGAATAAAACATTTTATTTATATATAATATGACTTATTAAAATTATAGAAATATTATTTCCATATAATAGGCAGATAGAAATAGACAAAAACAACTATATATTCATGAACGTTTCGCCTTTATATCAAATTAGTTATCCCGAGGATATCTTGAAACAAAGAAGAAAGGTTGATGAATATATACTTTGTTTAATATCTTTAGATTTGTCCACATATAAATCTATTGTATTTCGCATTGGTTTAATCGATAGAACGCCTCTTTCTTTCTTTTTGTATATATATATATATATATATATATATATATATATATATATATATATATATATATATATATACAAATTACAATAAGTTTACCAAGGTAATCAAAATAGTAAACTTGAAATATATTATAAATATTAAAGAGTTAATATTTACAAGTAAAGTAATCTCAACCAGATGTAAAAGCTCAATAAAACCTAAACGGAAATAGAGCTTATAATATGAACAAATGATTAATAAAACATGTTAAAAACATCTTGAAAAAGAGTTTAAAACATATTTAATTTTAAAAAGGAAGCACAAGATAAGTGGATAGTCCTAAATCCGCGGTTTTTCGAAGAAATACTCTCCTTCTCATCAGAGGGCAGGAATTAGCAAAATGCGGGATCGGATTTTGCATGTAAAAGTATTTAAGCAAACCACAAGTAAGTCACAGATCTTACATGGTTAAAAAAAAAGGGTGAGGTAAGGGGAATAGGAGGTAAAAGAAAAAATGATAAAAAGATTTCACATGAATGGATAGTACGGTAAAGGGTAAAAAATCCAAGAATGGTAAAATCCAAACACGGTCGAATTAAAAACTTCCAATTCAACAGATAAGTTCCAAAGGAATCATATGGATGATGGTCCAAAAGTATCCCAACGGAAGAAATCCTTGGAAAAAATGTTCTTTGTTTTGGTTTTAGCGATATGTTTTGAATTAATTCAATTATTTACAAAAGTGCATATTTACCTAAATGTGATTTGGGAATATTTTCCCTTTAACCAATATGGTACCCCCACATGGGGAGCGGTATATATATATTATTTTAAATATATTTATCCACTGATGCGTGTTCGTTGTCTGAATCTACCGAGATTGAAAGTGGGGTCCCGATTTCGAATCTCGCAACATTCAGCCACTCTGATGAGTCGTAGACGACGAACCACGTTGATAATTATATTTTAACAATGATATATATATATATATATATATATATATATATATATATATATATTGTTTTACAATTAATAGTGATTATTTGGTGGTGTGTATATGTGTATACCTTAAATGTTACTCTAATGTGTTCGAGTCCTGCAACCATATTCGCACGTCTAAACTTTAAGTTTGGATTTTTATATGCATTCCGAAATGATTAAATTTTCGAAATACACACATCTTCAGCTAATTTTTGATGTTCTTTCTCATTCTATGATACAGTAAATAACGTAGTTTGTGTTGGTACGTCTTCACTTACGTGTACACTTCAATAAACTCATATAAATGTATGTGGGTACGTGTATATATATATATATATATATATATATGATGATTGCAACGTCTTGTCAGACGAGTGCCACTCCCTCATACATTTAAAACCCATGATTCCAAATGTCTGAGGGAGTATCTATATAAATATGATGTTACAGAGTCTTAGCTTTGTACGACAGCTAAGTCTCTCTCTCGGTTCAAAATGTTGAGATCCAGCAACAAGCAAGAGCAAGATAGCCAGCAACAAATTAAACTGCAGACCAGCTTAATGCGGGTACTGGTCTCCCGCTTTATGGTTTTTTAATCAGAGATTTGCTTCTCCTAGAAAGGTTGCCTTCCCCACGGCTTACGGGAGCCCTCTCTACCCCAATACACATATACACACACACACACACACACACACACACACACACACACACACACACACACACACACACACACACAAATATACACGGTGCTAGTTGGCCGTTGACCCAGAAAAAGAGTTCATTCGCCCTTGGAAGGTCTTGTTTCTAATCCTTCAGGGAGACTAGCCGCCCTCCTCACCAAACAAGTCTGGTGAGGGAACCAGTTTAGTCGCCGGTGACCCGACCATGAGGCAGGTAGTACTGGGTTACATGGTACCAGTAGCATATGACATTACCTGACACCAATATATATAATAAAAATATAATAAAAAATAATATTAATAAAAGATACAAATTAAAATTAAAATAAGGTCAGCCAGGAAATAATGAGCAATGCGATTTAAATATCTTTAAAAATAGGTTAGTAAAAAATAGGAGTGGGACCCTTTAGAAGCGAGGGGAAAACCTTGAATCATTTAGTCGATTTTGAATTCCTGGGCGTAACCATCATTTCGACCAGTCAAATGGAATAAAAAAAAAACGTCTCATATTTGTGTAACTGCCGTTTTCGTGTCATCATTCTACCAAAGTGAAGGTAATGTGAAATCATCGTTATTAATGAATTTGTATAGCCCATCTTAAGCAATATGTCTCTCCATCATTAGTAATGCTTATCCTTCCCTCCTGTGTTATACGGACTGATTACCCTCTCTCTCAGTCGCTGTTAAGAAACATCACAGAACTGTATAAATCTCCCTCTCCTTCATCACCATCGTATATATGTAATCGTCATCTTAAACATGAATGCCCCCTATGCAATTTATATATATATATATATATATATATATATATATATATATATATATATATATATATATATAAATTGCATAGGGGGCATTCATGTTTAAGATGACGATTACATATATATATATATATATATATATATATATATATATATATATATATGTATATATAAATTGCTTAGGGGGCATTCATGTTATGCAATTTATATATATATATATATACATATATACATATATATACATATATATATATATATATATATATATATATATATATATATATATATATATATATATACATATATAGGAGCGAATTTACCGGAGTTAAATTTATAAAGTTAAACGAACATATTAGAAAAAAACAAATGATGGTTATGCTTGTGTAATACATAATTTTTACGCATTCTGTCTAAACTTGTAAGTACTATTCATACTCTAAACATATACAGATTCCGCGCTGTAATGTGACCTTAAACTCTTATTTATATTCTGATTGAAGAATTAGCATTGTATTATACTACTATAACAATGGACCTTCAGTAGATTTAATTTCTATTCTTCATTGAAAGTTTTTATGGGCATTGCTCTAGAATACGCATGAAGCCACTTAATATAAATACCTAAAAATACTAATTAAGTACAAACATTTATAGTGTTAGTGTATGAATTTCATTACAAAAAATGATTTTTTTCTTTTCTTTTACAGTTATTACTTAAAAGAAATATGCTAATAATATTTGAGAACCAAGGAAAGAAATTAAGGAAAACATCGGACTGCCAAAAGAAAATCCAAATTCTATTTTCTACTACGTGTTGGATTTACAGCATGTTCGTAAAAGGGAAGCTACTGCTGAATGACTGAAGAATTGCATAGTGATTATTGGTCGATTCATGTTTAGTAATGCACAGTAATTTATAATCTTATGATAAAATTTGTTTTTTATGTTAATTATGTATTTCAATGTGCCGAACATACATAAGGGTAAAAAAGATAATTAAATGTATCGTATAGGATAATAAAACGCTTTGTGTTATATTATGCGCGGCGACCTTTATCATACACTGTAACAATCACATCTACTGAAGAAATGTTTTGTTTAAGAAGCAGAAACCTATGCGTTAGGCGCAATTCTTCTAACGTCTTGCTGAGTACATTTACGCATAAAGACTCATAATCTTAAATAAAAAAAATTAACGTAACAAGGAGCGACAAAACTTTTTGAAATTAAAAAAAAAAATAAGAACGTTTATTCTTTGTTCTGAGAGGACATCTCTCACGCTGCAAATGTTTGTCATCCAGTTGCAAGTTGTTTCGTGCTTGAAATAATATTCAGTTTCTTAGGGCAGAGCACTTAGCTATGCAAACATGGCTATCCTTATAATATCAAGTCACATCATCTTCACATCACTCTCTCCTTTGCTATCTCTCTCTCGCTCTTTCTTCTTTTTCTTTCAGTTTCTCTCTGCCCTGTTTTTACAAATTCTGACAATATTTTCGAGCTAGGCGCTGACGGCATTGCAGAGGACTAGACTTGACAGAACATGCGATGACATTATCGTTAGATAGAGAAAAACTAATGCTCACGGAAACCGATAATGTATATATATATATACATATATATATATATATATATATATATATATATATATATATATATATATATATATATATATATATATATAGATGTTGAATGCACAAAATAAAGGAAAGCAACCCGAAATGGATGTTTTCAGCTTGTTAGCGCTCTCTTACTCTCTGCTCTTTATATATATATATATATATATATATATATATATATATATATATATATATATATATATATATATACTCCTATGAATTCGTTTTTCTTTTGTGTGTATTAATATTCATATGAAAAACCCTCTTTTCTATTTATTTAAAAAAAAATACAATTTTCTTATATATGGGTTATGGAAATGCATTAACCAGCAAAATATCTAACTTATTTGCATATTCTTTTAAACATTCATTTTAATTTATTCCCTATTATTTTTTTCGGTTTTCTTATGGGATGATCATCTTTAGTAAACTATTACGTGTAATTATATTCATACAGATATTCTACATGATTTAAACTTGTATGATATTTAAGATAAGAGGCATTGAGATTTGGGGAAATCATTTTAATTCGTTTTCAGACAGAAATTTCGCTGTCAAGGGGTAAAAGTTCAACAATTTGACCTTTAAAAACTCTACCAAACTCCTCAGACAATTTTGTGTCTAAACAATTCGAATTTTAAATGTAGGTTAAGTCGATTTGAGCCGCAAATAATAAATGTGATGGGTCGAAATTGGGGTCAAAGCATAAAGTAAATTAATGCCACTTATTATGGAAGTTTATGGCTTGCTTTCTCTTCCCCTTCTATTTCTCCCTCTCTCTCGCTGTCTCTCTCTGAAACGCGCGTAAACGAATGACTTAAAAACATTATTACAATGGTCGAAACATAATTTTCAAT